>NC_143255.1:29877750-30182000 GCF_984573655.1 Nuphar pumila
TATCTTTAACTTTATCTATTTTCTTTATGATTTTATTCACTTAATTTGTATTCACTTGAGTTCTTTTTCTTTTAAAATTTGTCATCAATTACATACATTACATGTCAATTTCAACTTGGTTTCATTATTTGATGTTCCTAATTATAGTGATTTAGAATTGTTGCTTTATTATACACACACACACACACACATACATCTATCTGTGTACGAACATGTCACCGTGTCCTAATTTTTTAAAATTAGTGTATCCGCATTGTGTCCCATTCCAGCATCCATATCCATGTGACATAGACTGGAAGCCCATGGGGAGATTCAATGAAGAATATCCTACTTATTATTGATCCATGAGCACATCGGTGCAGATATTGAACTAAGGGAGGACTTTGGAATGACCCAAAGATACATCTTACCTTATGGAAGCCAGTAGAACAGGAAAATTCAGCTTTGCATGAGCAACATATAGTGGTTACCCATGCTTCTGAAAAGATTGTGACACTTACAAAGTTGATACAAACTGTCACATTTACTTTCTTTGTGTATAGCAATCACTAACAGTACCTAAAAGATTGCATCACCTGAATAATCAGTGTTGGTTGCCAAAACGGGAATGAACTTCAAGTATCCTATAGTATTTTCTCTGTTACTCCTATCACTCCCAAAAAGACCTCACTCAGTCAAATAGCAATTGCAAACAACTCAATTCAATTGGCGAGTAGATAGTACCAAATAGCAATCATTTGAATGGTTAGGGTGATGTTTACACAGGGAACATTGTCTTGCCACAGCACCAACAGGAAAATGCTGCATATCTCATAGAAAAAAAATTAAAGAGTAAGGCCCTTGGACATCCACTCCAACCATATTCAATGATTAACCTAAGCACAAAATTTGTATATACTAGAAAAAGTATGTGGTCTACCAAAAAATATCACTGGTTACACAAAACAGTATGTGTGCATGTGTGAGCAGGAGAGAGTGAGAGAGAGAGAGAGATTTAGGAGAGAGAGATTTCTAGGATTTTATGCAACAAACAGGAAAATAGGCTTGATAAATTACCCAAGAGATTGAAGATTCTGGGCAGTATCAACACTCCCATCTGAAAAGGCAGAACCACTTATTGAGGTGCTACTGATCTGAGCATCGATGTGTCCTTTCTGCTTCTTACCACCCATTCTTTATGATGCAGCTGCAAGAACTACTTATTAGGAAAGAAAATATTGTAGCCCCAATGTCATGCCTCGATATAAAGTACAGAACGCTTCTTGAACAACTAAGGTTGCAGAAAGTAGTAAAAAGGATTATAAAGAAAACCAACAAAAGCATTAAAATAGCAACAAGAGAATCAGATACATGAATCAAACAGGAACATACATTACAATTGAAATCACCAGATAGGAAAAAAATTAAGGCACCTAACGTTGACAACAAAAATGCATGCATTTGCATCAAATATAAAGACAAATGTAAAATTAAACATGCATTCTATATGTATAAATTATGGTACTTTAGCAAGTTTGGCAAGCAATGCAACCCTGAGGCGGCGTTCAGATGCACCTAACTTACCCAGAAAACTGAAGCATGTTGGGCCATTGGATTCTGAATCAGAATGCAATATCCCAACTTAGGTTTGGTTGCATTCTGAATCAGAATGCAATATCCCAACTTAGGTTTGGTTGCATTCTGAAAACAGAACCATGTATACACCAGAACAACAGCAAATTCTCCGAATATCTGAGAAAGCCCTGATCAAATCAACCAAAAAGCGAAGAAGAAAATCCGAATAACTAAGACCCGGCCCTAATTGCGCTACAAGCCCTGTGGCGTTAGTTATTACATGTCCTACATCAAATCAAAAACAAAAAAAAGAAGAAGAAGAAAGAAAACGAAAATCGATCGAAGGAGGAAAAACCTTAATTTCTTCAAAATCGAACAATTTAAGATGAAAATTAATACCTTCGATGTCCGAAATTGCAAACTTTAGAGGAAAACCCTTACTTTCTCCTTCCTCGCGATCTCCTCTGTTAATCAGACGGCGTGAATTCGAGAGAGAGAGAGAGAGAGAGAGAGAGAGAGAGAGAGAACGTTCGTCCCTCCCTTCGCATTTTTTAATCTGAACCGGCAGCCGTACTTTGTGACTGGTTGAGCCGGTCACCGCATCGTTTGGCTCTTTTTTATTTCGTTTTACGATTTGTTTAAGCTATCTTAGTCAGTGAGATATGATGTCAACGGGTCGGGTCTTTCCCGACCCTAAAGTATTTTAGGGTCTGGACCTACTAAGGCAACACTGATTACATAATCGGGATCACCCTCATGATCTGTCATATATCGACCTGGATCTGGTGTTCGGTAAAAATGAGAACCGAGTTCGGTATGGTATTTGACTAAGATCCAAAACTTTTGCATAAAAAGCATTCAAATGTATTTACATTTTACCTGGTTGGGTATTTTCTAGTCAAACCTGAACCCAGATTCGTTCCTGCCTGAACCAGGTCTGTTCGGACCTAACACAGACCCAGTACTGGCCCCTATAAGTTGGATCTAGGTCCAACCGTAGAAAGCCCTAGGCACACAGCGGATTTGGTTCTTGAGTAAGCCATCATACGGCCCGAAATTGGTCCATCACTGACCAGAAAAAGATTCAGTTCCTAGTCGTTGATCCCATCATTGGGTCTAATGTTGTAGGGATATTAATGGATAGGATATCCGCTATCCAGCTGAATGCAAGTATGTTTAGTTACATTTAGTAAGCCAAAACCATATCCAATTATAACCTGATGCAGAGATGTTTTTGATTTTTTGTTACCGAATTGATGGGTATCCAAATCCGATTACATTTAAAATAACAGATCTGGTATGATGTTTTCACCGTTCAATCCGAATCCAAATTTGAATCCACCTAGCCAACATCCAATCACTAGGATATGGTATGGTCACATCCGACCCGTTTACCTCCCTAAGTGTTTGTTGTTGACTAGGAAATCAGATCAGATGTCGTTGAGAAGGCCTAGTCTTGATTACTGTTTTTTTTTTTTTTTGAAAGGCAAGCTGGGGTTAGGCAGACCCTTACCAGTTATACAATGATATCATTGGGATTCGAACTTACAACGTCCCAACACACGGTGACGTGCACTAGCTACTCCTACCAGACAATCAGAGCCCCCCGTTGGTCCTAATCTCGGTTGCACACAAGTCAGAGCTCCAATCCACTTGCAAACTGTACCCAGGCATGGTTTTCAATAGGGCTGGACAACGGGCCGGGCAGCCCACTGATGGCCCATAGTTCAGCTGGAATGGGTCAGGCCTTGGGCTTAGTTTTTGAAAGAAGGCCCAACCCGACAAAATCACGGGTTGGGTCAGGCGGGGCCAGCGCACAGGCTAATGGGTCACCAATGGGCTATATATATATATATATATATATATATATATATATATATATATATATATATATATATATATATATATATATATATATATATATATATATATTCAATTGAGTCAGGTATGTGATTCAAAAAATGGATCCATCTTGAATCCCATCTATTCTTTTTTATTTTTAAAAATTTTGCTAAAAAGCCTATGAATGCAGAAACAAATGAGAAATCTTGTGAACATACGATGGCTTGCAACCTGGTCCAAATTAGGCCCATGGGCCTAATGGTCAGGCCTTGGAGCTTGTATTAGACCTGGGCCCAACCCAAATTGAGCTTAGGCCTGACCCAGTTGGTCAACAGGTCAGGCTTCACCAGGCTCAGCCCATCAACCCCCCCTCCCCCATCAAGCCCGTCCACTAAACAGGCTGGGCTGGCCCAGAATTGATAAAAAGGGGAATATTTATTATTGAACCGGTTTGTTTGTCTACCAAATGGGATGGAATTTCGATTATGTATCAAACCATAACTATTTCATTGACACATAAGGTTTAGCACCAAACTAATCGAGGGTACCAAGCAAAAAAACATATTAATGAGAATTACTTTAATGGCTCGATTGCATGCCACGGAGGAGTACGTGTGAATGGGGACAATAATAATTATTATTTGCTTGTTCCTGAAAATATTTTATCTCCTAACCATCGTAGAGAATTTAGAATTATAAGTCGTTTCAGTTACCGAAATAGGAACGTTGTGAATAAGAATCCAGTATTTTTCAATAAGGCTAAGACTAATGCGCACGGGTTTGAGAAATTTGTAGATAGGGATAAGCATTTTGATACAGATACAAATAACTCTCTAAAATGGAAAGTGTTTCTTTGGCCCACTCATCGATTAGAAGATTTAGCCTGTATGAATCGCTATTGGTTTGATTTGTCGAGTCCTAGTTTCCTATGTTGTTTAACTAGGGTTGGATAACTTGGATATATTGTAACGATGCGCATAGAGAACCTATTATGTTTGATGAGAACCAAAACTAATTTCAATCAAATAAGTAAAATCATCCACATGACATGAAGTATATCTGAATCCGCAACCATGACTTGTAAATTGAGAACGTATCCTACATATAAAATGTACAAATTGATTGGATTGATCCAGAGCCCAGGAGCATTATTTGTTTGAATGTGAGTCCAAAAACAGTCTGTCCATATAAGCAGAGCAGATCCCATTACTCGGGCCACACAAAACACAGAAAATTGCTTGAGCATGCAATGATTTTTCATGCAATGATTGCATGCAACCATTTTTTGTGTTTTACACAAAGACCATACACTAAAAAAAAAAACTTTTTTTGTTCAACAAGTATTGGGCTGTAAGGCGAGGAAAAATTGAGTTGAATGAAGGGCAGAATTAAAATAACACTAATCCTATTTTTGAAATACTGAATTTGAACCCATCCTATTTCAAACGCTTTGTAGCCTACCAACCACCAAACCAAACGACAATGCCCGTTATAAAATAACACTAATCCCATCATTTGAAATAGAATGGGTTCCATCATACTTTGGATATGATGGAACCCATCCTATTTGGGATCGGTGTTCCTTGTAAAATAAAACCTTCTTTTCTCTTCTCCTGCATTGTCCTCCTCCCACCTCGAAGGGAAAAGTCTAAGATACTTTCCCTTTTCTCACCACCACCAGGCTCGAAAAGTGGTGATAGTGTTGATGTTGTGGTCGGGCACTTCACGGATGTGTTGGTGTATTCACAAATACAAAATAAGCATGTACCAGTGGACGTGGGCGATTGCTTGGCATTTCTTGAACCCAATGACAATTATAGGCAATTTACACATAACCGTTCACGTAACCTTCACCTCACTAAACACTCATTTAGTACTCACTAACAGCCCCACTAATTTACACAGTGTCAAACCAAGTCATACTATAGGTTTGGACCCAAACCCAAATATCCAACAAGATGGTCCTGCTAAGTACACTCGTCGACGATCCACAAGTGACTCCTTTGTCTCTATTGTTGTAAAACCTGTAAAATTTTGGTAATTATCAAAATAAATAAATGTTAAAATTCTTCAAAATAGATAAAATAGTATGATATGGATTTGATCCAAACGAATCTTGAATCCGAACAACAGAATTTGGATGCGGATATGGCAAGTGGATTCAGATCCTGAGTGAATCCAAAATCCAATTAGATCTTAATGGATCCAAATATGGTCAAATCTCAATCAAGATCCGAAAATCTAGTTAGAAATTTCAAAAGATCTAAAGTATATTTTAGATCCAACTCGAATTTGAGATCCGTTCAAAAACTTATTCGTATATAAATAAATTAATGAAGACCAATAATTCAACAAGAGATGAGATGGTGGTGTGGTGAGGTGTATTGCCTAGTTGTGAGGCAACTTTAGTTCAAATCCCATGAATCACAATTACATAAAAAGGTACGATTTTCCTTTTTGACAAAAATGCTTAACGTCTAAACGAATTTAAGTAAATTAAGTAAAACATGATTTGCCTGGAGAGGTTCATTGACTCTTTGAAGAAAGGATTTGAGTTTAAATCCCCCCATGCACAAGGGTTTTGTGGAAATGCAATACAAAAATAACATTTTTGCAACTTCTTTTTATTCCCTATTTAATAATAGGATCACATGTTTTAAGGCAATGGGCTGGCCGAAAATCCCAAATGGGAAACCTAGCTAAAGCATAGATATGCAAATCTGAAATATTTTTTAAAATGTTCTTTAGATATACATCTTCTCGTAAAAGCTAAGGATAATTTAAGAAGGGAAATGGGGCTTTGAATGCTCACATTCTTTTTAGGAAACTAAGGATGCTACCTTCCCAATTCATGATTTTTTTTATGGAGAGTTATAGGGGCTGCCATATGGGGAGGCTATAGGAATTAATTTCCAGCAGTAAAAAAAAGAAAAAGAAAAAAAAGGAAACATGAAGAAGGTTTTGACCTAAAGCCACCTACCGATTTTTGTTTGGTGTGAAGCTCTCAAACTCTCTCTCTCTCTCTCTCTCTCTCTCTCTCTCTCTCTCTCTCTCTCTCTCTCTAAGCCCTCCAAAGAACTACCATTGTTGTTGTGTGAGTTTTATTTCCTCACCTTACATGGGACTTCAATCTAGAAGGGAGACAACAATGTCATCTTCGGGGCGTTGTTCTTCAAATCGAGGTAAGGGGATCATATCTATATGCTTGTGTTTGGTGCCCTGCAGCACGAGTATGCTGCAACACCTTTTGATTGTATGCAAGGGGCATAATGGCTATATGTATGAGCATAGTACCATGGGAGCACTTATATGCATCTCACTATTTAGATATATGTACAAAGATACATATATCCTAGCCATGTGTCATAGTCATGACTGAAGTGTATTGCATATAAAATTTTATATGGGTGTATGTGGATCTACTAGCTCATCATACACATGTTTTTAGTGATTGATGTGAATATGCAGATCCATGTATAACCATGAATCTACATATTCATACAAACTTGAATGTGAGGTTGCATACTCTGTAGTAGAGAATTTACCTATATGGATGTGCAGATCTGAGAATAATCGTGGGTCTACCTATTCATATTAGGATGTGCATATCCAGGGATAATCGTGGATCTGCTTATCATTGTAATTTTGATTTATGTCAATAGAAAATAAGTATGTGTCATCAGACCTTAGCATGATTTAATTTGTGCATTATCATCCTTATCACATAAAGTAATTTTGATCTATGTTAATAAAAAATAAGTGACCAGACCTTAGCATGATTTAATTTGTGTATTATCATCCTTACCACGTGAAGTAATTTTGATCTATGTCAATAAAAAACAAGTATGTCTGATCAGACCCTAGCGTGATTTGAGCATGATTTACTATGTGCATTATCTTCCTTATCACGTGAATTAATTTTGATCCATGCCAATCAAACATGAGTATGCCCGATTAGACCTTAGCGTGAGTCAGCGTGATTTAATTTGTGCACTCTCTTTTTATTACGTAATTTATTTTTTATCCATGCAAATGGAAATTAAGTATGCATGAATAGACCTTATCTTGTTTAAACATGTGCATTTTAATGTTATTTGGTGGTTTGCTTCAGATCTGTACAAACATAATGTAAACTTGTAGTTTTTTGTTTCGTTCAAGAAAAAAAGATTTTTATGCATACCTCTATCATAGTGTAATTTATTAAGTCGGTCTAATATATATATATATATATATATATATATATATATATATATATATAGAGAGAGAGAGAGAGAGAGAGAGAGTTGTATCCTTCACCTTCAATGGTTGTTGTAAATCTCTCAAGGAAAATAATGTGTATATATAGATTTCCCCATCATATTCGATTCATGGTATAGATCGGTTATAAATGTTTTTAGTAGAGTAATGCATACATTCAAATTTATGTTGCAGTCCTGTTTTTTTTTTAAAAAGAGAGAGAAAAGTCTGACGGCATTGCACGGGTTGTGCGCTGCCATGTATTTGATGCGCAGCCAACATTAGGTGACTTGCTCGATACTGCAGACCCGGACAACACCATAGGTTGTTCCAATGGGTTCAGTTGCAACCCTAGGTTGCCTTCAAAAACAAAAAAAAGGTAAGCCCTTATTTAGGGTGTAGACCGGCTGGAGTTTGCAGACTATTAGTCGGCTGCCTCTCTTGCAGTGCAGTAGGTCCAGCACCCTGCTGAGCACAGCAGTGGCGACTGGTTGTGCCGAATAAGGTGGGTAGCTACGACTGCTGCACCTGTTTCAACGTACATCACTAGGGTTTAAATCAAAACAGCCAGCATGTCTTTAAAAACATATATATATATATATATATATATATATGTGTGTGTGTGTGTGTGCGCGCGCATTGAATTGCCTGGTCTTAGTCTTCGAAGACTGAGCATATTGAATGCATCACACTCTTTCACAGGCACACTATTCTGGTGTGTTATGCATATGCCTAAACACGGTCATGTGGTTATGTTGTGCATATGCACAGACACACTTGAATATGTGTGCTATGTATATGCATGGTGCACATATAGTCATAATTGAATATATATATATATATATATATGGTGGTGCACGTACTTGTTGCATTGAAAATTCACTCTGTTACATTTGTTTAGAATAATGTCTGAATTTCACTAAGACACAAAAAAATTATGGCAGGGCTCACGAGAGTGCACATGTCTATTTCATGTCATGAAAAATTGATTATTCACTTATGAAAAAGAGTGATATGTGATAATGAATGTGGCAAGTGATTGAAATACCAATGATGTATTTTGTTTCACAGGTGATTTTGTATATAGTTGACATGCAAATGTTGCGACCATTGTCTAATGCATGACCAGTGTATTATTAAATACATATGTTTGATGATTGCACTATTAAGAAAAAAATTATAAGGCATGATTGTGCAAAAAGCAAATTTGACCACACGGTTCTATAGAACCAGTATGGTGCCATATGAACAATTATGAAAAATCTTGTATATGTGACATGCTACGGTTGATGCCACTTTGTAATGCATATACCTGGGTGTATTTCATTGAGAACGGAGCACATGGTTGAATGATCAGTGGGGTATGAAACGTACACCCTAGCTCAGAAATGAAGTTTTAAAATACTGCAAGTATAAGTACTCGACTTAAAAGAATTATTGTTGGTGCCTATTGGGCATTAATTTGGTATGTACATACACTAGGATCACCTCGAGTGTAGGTTGGGATTTTGAAAATCCCTTATGGTGCCATGACTCGCACTAAGAAATAAACAAAATGTAATATATGCACATATAACTACGGGATTTTGGGTATACCTGAAATATGGTATATGTTATCGGTTTATCGGGATTCTGGGTATACCTGAAAATGGTATATGTTGTAGGTTTTTCAGAGTTCAGGGTATACCTGAAAACAATATATGTTACCGGTTTCTCAGGGTTCTAGGTACACCTGAAAGACGGTGTATGTTACCAGACCCATGGTCTACCTTAGAGAGGGTAGATGGTACAAGCTTCGTAGGACAATTATATTTTTATGAGAGCGAAGCGTCTCACCCGGTCTCCAGTCGTCGGAGTTAGGGGCCAGGACTACCAACATGTCCTAGGTGGTAAATTCAAGTCTTCTGCAGAAGTTACCAGGGTGCATCCTAATTATAGTTCTAGCCATTGGGGAGTACTCTCTGGGTCGTGAACTGTCTCCTTTGGATATCCGTACGGCTAGTCATATGGGGTATTAATTTGAAAAGTATAATAGACCCTCGTATGGTCTCGGTCTGCTACGATGTTGAATGCTTGTGTGTACCCACAGGATAATTAACAAAAGAAACATAAAGTCAGAATACATTTGAGAGTCTTCAAGTATACACATAATGCTTGATGTTGCATTTGTTATAGTATGACTGCGATTCATTCATATGATGCATAGCTTAGTAATGCTTTCCTTTACATTCAAAATTGTTATAACATAAATGTGATTCATTCATATGATGTGTCACTTATTAATATTTTTCTTTTATGTGTTAAACCATGAAATGTTTGTATTGGATGAACTGTACATTCAGAACTTGTTTACATGTTTGGCAATTCTTATATAAATGTGTTACACATATAATTGTACACATGACATTGAGCACATTCATATTGATATTATGCTTCTTACTCAGACGGGGTGTAGTTTGACCCCATCTTAATTATTATTTTTTCAGGAAACAAATAAAGTTATTAGGATAATTGCGGTCGTCGCTACGGACAGTGCCATGAGACCATATCTCATGTGGATGTCCTGAGGCATATGTGTTAGATAAATGAAAAATGACTGTCATTGTACGTACAATTTGACCCTATTTCCTAAGAAACTTATAACTTCTGATATTCTCTCGATGTCCAAAATTGTAAATATTCGACATCGTTAGGACTTTTTTACCCTTTGCAACTATAAATTGAGATCTTATTGTGATAAAATTGTACTATCCATCGGGCTAGGTCTAACTCCCACTTAAATCCAAAACCCCACATTTTTTTTATGCGGTCCTCACGAAATCGCATAAATTTATTTGCAAATTTTCAGTTACACTGAAACCACAAAAATCGCAAATATCTTACACTTTCGCATATCTTTCACGAAGTCACATAAATTTATGTGTGAAACTCCACTTACCAATAAATTCATAAATATCCTACTTTTTCGTATATAGTTTCAGAAATCACATAAATTTATCTGTGAAACTCCACTTACCACTAAATTAGCAAATATATTACTTATTCCATATACTGCACGATCTCACATAAAGTAATTTGTGAATCACCTTATATTGCAAATATTATACTTAATTATTTATATAATTATAATAAATATGCGATATTTCTTATTTTTTATAAAATATTTTCTAGAATCATATAAACCCGTTGTGGTCCCAACCTGATTATTTTCGCATAATCTGAGGGTTTTTTTTTTTATCTTTTGTCCCCAACCAGCTTCCCTTCCATCAATTATTTTCAGCAACTATTCATAGGAGGCATGTCATCACTATTGAACCATCAACAATGTTTTTTTTTGGTAAACACAATATTCCTTTTTGTTTAACGGCTGAATCAATCAATGTTCCCTTTTGTTTAGTGGTTGTATCAAACAATGTTCTATTTTATTTTTTTAAATGAAATACATTTTAAAATGCAAATAATTTGTTTATTTTTTTGTAATGCTTGTTTATTATTCTCTATCTTGTTATTGTAGAAAATTTTAAATTTGTCTATTAATACAATATGACTAATAAGAAGACAATGAAGGAGTCCACACCCATATCATCCTTTATTGTTGTAGCACAACAACAAAGATTCACAATTTTCACGACTTTCTACTACGTGTTGGAGGAAATTTTTGCATATAATTCACGATTTCACATAAATATATTTGAACAATCCTCCCGTTCTCTCCCGCTACCATCAAATCAAACCAAATGAGATGATTTGCGTGCTGTAAAATCTCCACCGCCCATTTCAGAGATCAACGGCTGGTAATGATGAATCATCAGCACCTTTTTGGTGTGCCCTAGAACTTGCACAGGGTATCATGGCGATCGAATCGATGGACGGGTTTCAAACTGCGCGCACTGCTGTTGCGTCCCTTGCATAACGTTCCTAATGGAAACTGAAAAAAAAAAAAGAACTATATATCTCGTGTCCGTGTGACACGCTGCGTTGTCACCCCCTAGAACCAGTACAGTACGCCAGTCCCTCACCGAAGCCCTCAAAACAGAGGTATGTTCGTATTCAAAATCGTTAGCATGCAGCGGCCAAGGTTTCCACATTCAAACGGTAGCATTTTCGAGGTATTTTTCACTCATTAGTCGAATAAGGTGCGATATTTACATGCAAGAGGCAACAGACAATCATAGAGTAAAGTAAAATTAAAGAAAAGTTCCGACCTAGGTGAAACCAAACTTAGACCAGATTTTTGGGTATGGTATCGGGTTCAAACCTGGGTCTAATGGCTCTACTATAAAAGAAGCAATACCCAGATCCGATAAAAACTACATGAACCAGACCCAGACCTGATAAAATAATATTTTTTATCATTTTTACATTGAAAATTTGGGGTCTTAATCGAAACTTGGGTCGGGCCAGGGTCTGGCATAGAATTTCACAAACTATACTCAGGTCCATGCATCAATCAGACTTTTGGGTCCGGACCCAGGTTTTCTTATTCGTCACCATACCCAGACCCTATAGGGTTTGGTCCGGGTAAACCCAACTCTTTGACACCCCTACTCAAAACCAAGTTTAGCGTCATCCAAACGACACCCAAGATGTTTAAGCTTAAGGTCTTGACAAGTTTAGTACCAAAAAAAACTTCTCATAAGAAAAAAGAAACGTTCCAACACAAGGTGATGTTCCCACATTGGTTCTTGCAGGTTGTAGTCAAGGGTCTCCCACACCATTGCTTATACCCTGTTGTAGCTATTTTCATAGTTTGGAAATTCAATTGAGATATCTTCTTAAGAATAATCAGGGAATTAGCACGACTACAATCAACATAATCTTTGAAGAAGTGAATGCTTCTTTGAAGAAGTGAATGCTTCTTCATACAGGTGGTGCATGAAGAGCAGAACACAAATTTCAGCATATTGACATTACAAGCCAACAATTGACCTCTGCTTAGTTGTGAAGCCTGCACTTTGTCTCTTCAAGCCCTACAAGTCTTTTCTTTTTTGAAAGGCAAGCTGGGGTTAGGGAGACCCCTACCAGTTATACAACTATACCATTGTGTTTTGAACCTGCAACGTCTCAACACAAGGTGACGTGCACTGGCTGCTCCTACCAGACAAGCGAAGCCCCCGTTGGTAAGCCCTACAAGTCTTGTTACAACTCAGTTGGGGGACTTGCTCCCTTCTACCTTTTTATTTTTAGTTGAGGCAAAAAGTTGCCGGGCGCAACTGCTACCGACATTCGATTTGTTCTGATACAGAATGAAGCATTAACAGAGTAAGGTACTGTCTGCACACCATGACTACACATATATTAATGACTAATCAGTGACGAAATTACCATTTAGCAAGATCCAGTGAATCAACATGCGATTCTGAATTTTCTTGTTCTGAACAGTATACAGTGGTTCATAATGAGATTCAAAACATATTTTCAAAAATAAAAAAGAAAAGCATAAGGCACCAAGATAGATGATTGACCGATCAATAAAGCACCATCAACAAGTAGTCATCCAGCATTATCTACAAATTTTCTGGGGATCCAACTTTCCATTATTATTAAGTTCATCATCCCAGACAACTTGCAGTGTGCAAGTCAACTATGAATAGCACAACGGTAGGTGATAGGATGATAGATAGTCTCAGTAGCGGCTTTTGTAAAATTCTAGTTTGCAAGGCTCCCTGGAATAACTTAAATATGGTGTCTCCATTAACAACCAATAAACAATAACCAAAAAGAAAAACACCACATACATCTTCAGTAAGGAGAACACAAGTTCAACAATCATAAAATGCTATGAGATTCTTCAATCTTTTCTATTTTGGGAGAACGAATTAAATTCTCCAGTCTTGAAGAAAAAAAATGGCAACTGTCACACGGATGTAGCAAGAGATACTAACACGATAGCTAAATGTCCATTGATAGAGACATCAGTTGCACATTTTGAATGACTTTAGTCTATTATAGACATCAATAAGACTTCTAATGCAAAGCTCAAGAGGGTTTTTCAGCATGGCCCATGTCAAACTGTAATTTACAAAACATGAAGAACTTCCAGAAACCAAACATTTTTAGATATCCCAAGTAAATCAAAGATGCTTAAAAAACATCTATATGAGACAAGGGTACGTTTCCCACGCTTCAAGCTACTTGTTATTATATCAAATATTCATTTTTATATTGCAGGTAACTTGATTAATCCTCAACATTGAACAAAGAGAGTGAGGACGATGGCAGCTCGCAACGGGCATTGAGGACAGCGAGAGGGCTTCTGGTTCCTCAAAAGATGGGTGGAACGAGAGGGATTTCAGTGTCGATTGGTTCATAGTGAGAGCGAGAGGAGAGAGAGTGGGCAGGAAGCACAGGGAGAGAGAGAGCCCAAAGAAGATCAAGATTACCACTCATGAAGATCAAAATGTTGAACCCATGAACCGAACAAGATAGAAAACAGAAATAGGAAATATAAAAAAATAAGAAGCTAAAGAAAAATAAACTAAAGACAAATAGCAACAGACAACAAAACCAAGCTCAACCAGGACCTGCTAGACTAGAAGGCACCACCGATGAGTGAACGTTGATTAGAGGAAAAGGGAGGTCTCTAAGATGCATACGTAGAATCACATATACATCAACCAGGATTTTATGGACAAGATTATTAAGGACGACCAGAATTTAACGAAAAATAGCATCATTGCGCGTCATTCAAACAAACCACCAAGTAGTAAGCAACCACGTCTTCCAAATCAGCCTCCACTGCTTGTATCGTCTAATCCGAATAAGGCCCAAGAGCAGATCAAGCGCGAAAGACTCTTCTTTGACAATTATGTCTGAAGATCTCCACGTCCTATTAAAAAAGACCACAAAGATTCGGCATGACCAAAATAAATGAAAGGTAACTTCTTCATCAGCTTGACAAAGCATACACCAGCTAGGAAATTGAAAACCCAATTTCTTTAAATAACTATGAGTCTGAACCCTATCATGCAAAATTAATCAAGCCAAGACCCGAGATCTTGAGGAAGGGGCCTTAGCCCATAACACGCACTCAGGGAACCAATCTGCCCCTGGGAGGAGCAACAATCTATACACTTTGTGGGTGTGGAACACACCATTTGGCGCATTCGCCCATTGCAACCACTGATCGTAATTTCTCGCATCCCCAATTTGATCTCTCAAGAACAATAAGGCTCTTAGCCACATGCTTTGCAAGTGCGAGATCGCCAACCCCCAGGTTCCATGATGAAGAAGAAATAAATCAGAAGCACCATATTTAGCATGAAGCAAACGAGCACATAGAGAACCCGGTTGATGGGTCATCCAACATTGCTTGGCCACAAGAGCAATACTCCTCTGTCTGGGCGCAAAAATACCTAAGCTGACCATACGCCTAGGTAAAACCACCGTTCACCAACCAACCAAATGTCGCTTACCCTGGAGTTGACACTCAGACCAAAGAAAATCCGCCATTAAGCGATAAATCTGCTTCTCCACACCCACAAGCATCATGAACATTGACATGAAAAATTCAGGGATAGAGGAAAGAACAAGTCTAATTAAAGTCAGATGGTCAACGATGGAGATATAAGATGCCTGTCATGAAAAATCTTATTTTTCACTTTTTGAATAATTGGAGACCAAGCTGGTGGGTTTTAGGTTATGGGTAGGTTTTCATCGTATCGAGAGAGAGAGAGAGAGAGAGAGAGAGAGAGAGAGAGAGCACATGGCTGTCTAAGGCGCGGTGGACGGTTGCAACTGGTGGTCGATCTGGGGCTAGAGCACAGCGTGTGAGCGAGGGCGATGCAACCCCCAAATCTCCAAAGAACAGAGGATCTAATGTCAATGGCCCTCTTCAGCAGTTATGAAACCCCCAAATCTCCAAAGAACTGGCTGCCGGAGGCACAATGGACGGTTGTAGCCGGTGGTCGACCTAGAGCTGGAGCACGACGTGTGAGCGAGGGCGATGTAATCCCCAAATCTCCAAACAACTGAGGATCTGCTATCGATGGCCCTCTTCAGCAATCATGAAACCCTCAAATCTCCAAAGAACTGGCTGCCGGAGGCACAGTGGATGGTTGCAGCCGGTGGTCGACCTAGGGCTGAAGTCCTCGGTAGTCACACAGAATTAGTGATGGCAGAAGCTCAAGAGAGAGAGAGAGACAGAGAGAGAGAGAGAGAGAGAGAGAGAGAGAGAGAAGTTTAGGGTATTAGGAGGAAGGAGGCCGAAGGGGTGGGGTTTGTTGCCTCTTGAGAGAAAGAGAGAACACTATTTCAATTCAAAATCTCAGCTTGCTTTTTCGAAACTAAGAGAGAGAGAGAGATCTTACTAGGTGGTCTACAAAGTTAACTCTTACAGGGAGAGATAGAGAAAGATAAGCAGTTGTAGCTAAGGGCATAGGGCTGTTGCTGCTTCTTCTCCTCCTTTTTTTTAGAGTGTGAGGGCTTGGGCGAGAGTTGGACCAGTAAGAGGGAAAGACGAGAGAGGAAACCCTGGTCCGGTTCCTTCTAGCATCAATGGCAGGCGAGGGCGAGAGAGAATCCTCTCGTTAATGGAGAGAGAGAGGGTCCCTTAAAGGCAGGCAACTTTTTCAGGGTCTGTACAAAAGTGCTTTTTACTTTTTTTTACCATTCAAAAGCATAACACTTGGCAACATTAACTGCGATGGGGCATTCATCCGAACCTCGTCGACCACGATTTTTGCATGAGCAGAAGGCTCATGTTCAATATGACCTGATCTGCTTTTAAATTGATATGTGCTAAATGATACCTGTTAAATGGTTTTTTGTTGTTAGGTGTTTTTTTGCAGTTTTGACCCCCGTAAATATGTTGAGCGTAGTCGATTTATGAAGAATCTGCATGTGGATCATGTGTTTTTGATGAAAAAAAATATATTTGGAGACTCAAAAATTTATAAAGATTTTAGACCGATTATTTTTTAATCTTAGAAAAACCTACCCATGTATGGGAATCCAACACTTCAAGAGGTGATTTCTATAAAATCAAGTACATATATTACATCTATACGGTCAGAATTAAAAAACAAAACTAAAAAAAAAAACTTGAAAAACTCATTTAGCATGTATCATTTAGCACCTGCAAATTACTCTATAGAGAAATAGGTAGGTGAGATATATAATAGATGGTAAAAGCGTAGGAGAGAAGATTGAGAGAAGGGGAGCATCAACGCTCAAGAAAGGAGAAAAAGGCTTTTTAAGGAGTCGTATCAGCCATGAATCTTATTCAGATCCAACAACTGGCATGATCCCACTCAAGTTGCACTTTTACCGCTTACTATATATATATATATAAATATATATATATATACATACATATATAAATACTTGACTGGCGTAAAATATGCACTTGGGTTTCAGGTCAATGAAGTCTGCTGGTTAGGGGTGGCAATCGGGTCGGGTTGGTGGGTCGTGTCGGTGGGTCAGCATACCTCAACACGAACCCGACCCGTTTATTAAACGGGTTGGCTGTGGCAAACACGAACCCGAACCATTTATTAAACGGGTAACCCGACATGACACGGTTAACCCGTTTAATAAACGGGGCAGGTCAGGTAAACGGGTTGGCGGGTCGGGTTTAGTGAAACCTGAATCAAAACAGAGAAGAGGGATAAGGATTCAGGCGGATGGAAGGGGCACATCACTTTCCTCCCTTCTCTTCCTCACGGCTAACAACCGTGAGGTTAGATAAAAAGGGAAATAGGGCATCGGCAGTTGCCTAATTTGATGACCGGCGAAGGCCAACCAGTTGGTTGGTCATGTTAGTTCCCTAGTATACCCGAAACAAGGAAGCAAAAGGGGGAAAGGTCGGTGCCGACCATAGGGAGAGAACAGAGAGAAGGAAGGGAGAGAACCAACATGAAGGGATGTCGGTGGATGGCGGCTGGCGGCGGCTGGTGCTCCTAGCTAACAAGGTTGACCCGACGGAGGTTAGGTGCCTATGTCGACAAAAGAGGGTGGCCAACAATGGTTGGTTCAAGGTTTTGTGAAGGAGAGAATGAGGGAGAGAGTGGAGGATACTCAGGGGTGACCGATTGGAGGGTGGCGACCAACGTTCGGTGACGTGTAGTGGCGATGGGTGGCGTGAAGGGAGGCAGGGTGGCCTGTGGTGTCCGGTAGTGGCTAGGCATCACTGGTAGAAGAGAGGACTTAGAGGGCTCTCATGAAAGGGAGAACAAGAGGTCGGGGTCAGGTAAACGGGTTGGCAGGCGGGTTGGCGGGTCGGCTTCAGGTAAACGGGTTGACCCGTCTGCCTAACCCATTTATTAAATGGGTCAGGCTGGTTGGCATACCCCTAACATGAACCCAACCTGTTTAATAAATGCGTTAGGCGGATCGACCCGTTTGCGACACGAACCCGTTTAAGCCAAACCTTAACCCAGCTAAGAAGCGGGTTGGCGGGTCGTGTCAGATTTTGCCACCCCTAATGCTGGTATATATATTATATACCAAAAGACTTCGTACATGTGGAACCCCCACCGAAGGGAGTGAAAACTTTGAGTGGGGCCCCACATCACTGAAGTCTGCTGGTATATATATATATATATATATATATATATATATATATACATATACTATGATGATAAACCACCCATTGAAGCAAGGAAAAACCTTGGGCAGGGCCTCACGTCAGAGTTTGTTGGTATATATATAATGATGAGAAACACATAAAAAACCCTCAAGTAGGCCCCATGTCACTAAAGTTGTTGATACACTAGTTTGGTGAGGCGTTCCACAATTCACATATGGTTGGGGGTTTGGTGGGGCCATAAGGAATCAAACAAAGCACCAAGTCAAATTGGCCATGAAAAGTTGCAAAGTTGACATTGACTATCATGAAAATAACTTTTAAGATAATGGATTTAAGATTAGATTTAGATTTAGATTCAGATCCAGATTTAAGATCCAATATAGATCTCAAGGGGATGCCCAAGAGTTCTCTTCAAGATGGGACGTCTAAGAGTTTCTATATATCTCTACACAAGAGTCCATCGAAGAAGCTTCTTGTTGAAATGGCTTGTGAGAAGAAGTAGCCTGAGCTAAGTAGGACTCATACAAAAGGAATAACACACTTCAATTATGACTCTCATATGTGTCAGCATTATAAGGAGATTAAAAATAGTAGTATTCTTATCTTAATGTAACTCATATATAAAAGGGTTTATAAATGAAGAAAGTTACACTTCTCTCTAAGTGAATTGAGAAAGAGAGTTTATTTCTGAATGTAGGTCACACTTATCGAACCATGTTAAATATGTGTTTATGTGTGTGCATGTTTCCTATTCTAAATATGTGAGTCCTCTTTACATGGTATCAAAGCCTCAGTGTTTAATTGTGTGCGATGTTCCTATCTAGCTGGTCATGACCTTATGACATCTAGTTCTGCTTCATCCTCCTCTGGTCTCTCCTCCCTCATGCAAAATTAGACCATCGAGTGAAATGTTTTTTTTATTAGTGTCAATCAAGCTTGATTGACACCACTATCTCTCATGAAGTTCACAAAATTGAGTTAATTATGTTTTCTCAATATCTGATAAAGTATGTTGATGGATCTTACCCCGCACCCAGTCAGTTTATTATAAA
This sequence comes from Nuphar pumila, assembly GCF_984573655.1. Lineage (NCBI taxonomy): Eukaryota > Viridiplantae > Streptophyta > Magnoliopsida > Nymphaeales > Nymphaeaceae > Nuphar > Nuphar pumila. The sequence continues at coordinate 29,896,963 of NC_143255.1, forward strand.
AGAAGTAAAACTTAATTTAGAGTTTATGAAGTGGAGATAGGCAGATCAGCTGGCCTTTAATTGGATTCATGCTACTGTTATAAAGCCAATCTTAAGGCACATTATACATAATTTGTCTATAAATAAGGTCTAGATCACGTTGGAACAATCCTATACCTCTCAGTCTAGTATCTGCATCCTTCAACCAAAGAAGGATCCTCATAATGCTGAAAAAGAAGAAAAGAGTATGGTAGAGTATCTGAACCATATCAAATTTCTTGCTGACTCATTATGTGTTGTTTGTGAACCTATATCTAAGGAAAATTTGGTTCACTATATGTTCAATGGATTCTCGAGAGACTATGAAAGTTTTGTTATCTCATTTTTTACTCATAGTTCATTGCCCTCTTTTGTGAAAATTTGTGAACTCTTATTAAATCAAGAGGAAAGATTACAAATGTTAAACAATCAGTCTTCATAAGGAGAGTCATCCACCATGGTCTTCTTTTCTCAAGGAGGTTGTGGAAGAGGTGATTCCTTTGGTAGAGGCAAAGGTCACTCTAAAGAAGCTAGCGATCTTTTAAAAATGTTTGAAAGAATCAAGAAGGTCAGTCTCAATCTGGTCAATCTTATCAGAGAGAAGGATGTGTATTCTATCAGTTTTATGGTTGTCGTAATCATATTGCTTGCATATGCTATGATATTTTATAAGCATTTGCATCCATGAACCATAATAATGCGAAGGATTCAGCATGACACCCAGACATAGGGGCCACACATCATGTCACCTCTGAAGACCAAAGCATGAATGGTAAGAGCGAATATTAGGGCTCAAGTGATGTCATGGTTGCGAGTTGGATGCACCTACCTATTTCTAGTTTACTTAGCCTTTCACTGTAATTTGAAAATAAAAAGTTCATGTTAAAGATTGTTCTTTATATGTCTTCTATTAAGAGAAATCTCTTGTTAGTAGCTAGGTTTATAAGATATAATTGTTATCTATTTCAATTTGATGTTAATAGATTTTGTTTGCTCCTAAAAATACCGATTAAGGGAGGACTTTATCCACTGTATCCATGGCCGACTGGTCAATATGAAAAAGAGAATCAGTCTCCAGTTATTTTTGCCAAAGTAATAAGATGCTTAAATTTTTGTATGATGTTTAGCATTGTACATTGGGTCTCACTGGTCTTAAAGTTCTGGAAAAACTTGATAAATGTAAGTCTATTTTGGTAATGAATAATAAGATTGAATTATGTTTGTCTTGTGCTATCAACAAAATTCATAAACTGTCATTCAGTAAAGCTGAATTTTCTATTGAGCTCCTTTAGAATTAATCCATGTAGACCTCTGAGGTCCTGCACCAATAATGTCCCATGAAGGGTACAAGTTTTATCCATTGCTTGTTGATGATTTTTTTAAAATTTCATGGTTGTTCCCACTTGTCAAGAAATCATATGCTTTCATATGTTTTATAAATTTTAAAAATAATGTTGAGAAACAAATTGGGAGCCAAGTAAAGATATTTTATAGTGATGGTGGTGGAGAATTTATTAGTGAGAGTTTTACAAATTTTTTATCTGGTTGTGGCATCAAAAGATGGTTGTCTTATCTCCATACTCATGAACAAAATAATGTAGTAGAAAGAAAACATCATGTTGTTGAAACATGCTTAACATTGAAGTTTTATGCATCCTTGGATAACAAATTTTGGCTAGATGCCTTTATAATTGAAACTTATTTCATCAACAAGTTGTGTACACCTAATTTTGACTAAAAGTCTTCATATGAACTTCTCAAATGACTTCATGGGTATGTGCATTTGAAAAGTTTTGGGTGCACGTGCTATCCATATTTGGTCCCATATGCTAAATCTAAACTTACTCCAAGGTCTAAGCCTTGCATTTTCTTAGCATATGGTTATAGCTGTAAAAGTCATCTGTGTTATGATCCCGTAACTAAAAAAACATTTACCTCAAGACATGTTGTCTTTGATGAAGATAAATTTTTCTATACTGGAAAGAAATTGTCTCTCACATATTAAGAAGTGTCAACCTAGATTCAAAATCAGAATAACAGTTCTCCTAAAAGTCCTACACAAATTGAGCCTTAAGTCCCAATTCTTTTGCCTAATCTCATAAATTACCATGAAATTGTTCTTTATAGCAAGAATACTGAAGTGTTGATCGTCCTACCTAATCAAACGCCAGGGTCACCTCAGAGTCCCATGCCTAAGTTGATTCCTCTTGAGACTCATGTTCTTGAACCTAAACTTAAAATCCCCTTGTTCGTCTAGCATGGTCAACCAAGTGGATCCAATGAATAAGGGCTATGGTCCAGGACCTCATCTTCAGGTCTAAACCTTATAGTTGACCTCTCCCATCAAGATCCATCCAAAATGCATCACATGGTTACCAAAACCCAAGATAAAACTATTAAACTTAGTTTATTCTTTAGAATAAAATATCATATTGCTCTGTTAAGTGAGGTGAGCCAAGAAGAGCAAGAATCATACTCATTCACCCAAGCTCTCACTGAACCTAAGTGGCATCAGGGCATGAAAGAAGATGGTCTTACATTAAAATCAAGCATAGACTCTTGTCTTTCCAGCAAAAGCTACCAATCTAATTAGATGCAAATAAGTTTATAAGATTAAAAGGCATGCCACTGAAATCATAGCCATGTATAAAGCTCATCCTGTTGCTAAGGGTATAATCAACATCAGGAAATTGATTATTTTGAATTGTTCAACTCAGTCATTAAACCTACATCAGTCAGATTGGTTCTCTCGATTGAAGTCAGTTTAGGTTGACTGATCCATTAATTGGATGAAAATAATATGTTTCTTCATGGTATTATGCAAGAAGCAGTATAGATGAGTCAATGATGGCGGAGTCGTCACTGGAGCCGATCCATGATCCAAATGGATTTCTACGCGCAGAAGCTAACTATGCTAGTGAGTCCAAATAGGACTCAAACAAGTGGCTATTTGAGGTCTGGACACCCTTTTTCGACAAGGGAATCCAACACAGAAAGTTGCATGACACGTGCAGCTTTCCAACCGATCCAAAAATACTGGATTTGGATCAGTCCAGTCTAAGTTATGATGGATTGAACGAGATGGATGGATAGGACACCCAGAACAGGCAGGTGACCAGTCGGTCGACTTTAAGTGGGTTTATGACCCGATTCGGGAAAACTCAGAACTGAAAAGTTCTGCGAAATTTTCCTAACTTTCCAACGAATCAAAGTTTGTAAAATTTGGAATAATATTTTGTGATCTATGCCTAAATCAAGTTGCTGTATTTTCTATTTTAGATTAACCAACATGCAGAACGAGATTTCTAGCATGCTGCAAAACAAGCAACTTTTTGACATATCAGAGGATTGAATCAACAAAAACTCATAACACAAATATTCTCAAGCAAATAATTATCTTTTCAGATCAAGTTTCAATTCGAGAAACTAAGCATGGATGATGTAGATATGCGACAAAACTACAGACTTCCAAGCTAATAACAGGCAGTCTAGTTCAGAAATTAGCTATTGGCAAGCAGTTATTGACATCGACTTTAGGCTATCAACGGATACGATTCAGGGAAAAAAACAAACATAAAAGATGTATATGAAGGTGTTATCTTTCTAACAAGATACTATTTGCAAACTTTCAACCGGTAGATGAAAAGTTATGCAGCAAATACGGAACATTAACAAAGCTATGTTGCTCGTGACAAGACTTGAGTCTTGTCCGACTGGCAGAGACTTGCCAGCAATTTTAGCGGAAAAATAAGGACAATTCATAGGAAAGCGTAAACATCAAAGTTGAAGAATAGATTCTTAGCTTTCCAGAAAGCCAAAGATCATATGATTTGACCTAGTATCAAGAGAGATACGGTCCAAACACTAGCGATTGTCAGACAGTTCACTGTCAACACAGGACTTGGGTTAGGACCCACCGACAAAACTTTACCAGTAATTTTCGCATAAAGAAGGGTATGGACTGAGATACGATACTCTCAGACATAAATGCATGATTTTTATGGGAAGGACAGGACATGACTTTTTCTTTAAATATTTAATATATAAAAACATGTTTGTAATAAAATTGTATATAATACAATTATTGACAATTAAATGCAAAAAAAAGAAAAAGAAAAATATAAATGGTGCATAGTGTCACGTGGCCTCTCAAGTATCATGTATTTCTCATAATTCAACATTGTGTACGTGTCCCTGTTTACATTGCATCATGAAACGCAAGGATCAATTAATATGTGATTAAAAAAGAAAGTTGAAAAGCAATATTATATCATTTCATGGACGATTAATATTATGTGGAGCATTAAACACACAGTCACGCGCACTCACACAGACACACAAAGTCTTCACAACGATGAAATCTCTTATGATAAAATAAAAAGGCTTGATTTTAATGAAGATCTCAGAAAGTATAAGCATATAAAGTTTAAAAATGTAATACAATAGTAACCATATAACTAAAAAGAAAATTAAAAGTGCAAATATCATGTTAATATTGGCAGCTCCAAGCCTCAGAGTTTTACGCTGCCGGCACGATGACCGTCGGCGCAACCAGGTCTTCGTGACCGGTGCAGTTTCTTATTGGCATAAAATTATACTTTTATTAAAATAGGCATTATTTTTAAAATTATACCATTATGTGTGGTTTTTATTGGCTTTTGAAAACCGCGGTATATTTAAACTACTGCTGACGATGGTTGATAGCACAGGAGTTTCTGTATGTTCTCTAAAGGAAACCTATCATGTATGTAATGGAGGCAATCTAATTAAAAATGGATACTACAGGATATGTATAAGAATTTTGATGATTGCAAGGACGAGCCTATCTTCTAGATCTCTCTAGTGCCTTTATATATACATTGATTATGGTATTTAACAGTATTTAATGAGATTACTTTCTAGTTTTCACTTCCATAATGGAAAATTGTGGGGACTTTGATAGGAAACTTGTATTTTGTCTCTGTTTGAGAACTGGGAGTTGAACAGAGTCTTTACATTTGGAAAAGTGGCATCTGCGAATTCCTGGATTTGGTAGATACCATTTGTAGGAGGTTGATAGTTACCAAATCAGCTTTTTGCTACAAATCATTGATGTCAAAATTGTATCGGCTATTAAATAGTTTGCCAACTATTCAGGTGTATACCCAATGCCATCCATACAGTTGGGCGGGTAGGACTACATCTATGCAACAAATAGCATATCCACATTTCCAAAACATATATTCCCCTCAGTTACCTAGCTCAACATTTCTCAAGATGGAGACCACACCATCTTGAGAAATGCCAAGATGGGTGGCTGTTAGCAGTGCTGAATGCTGCATAAAATGTAGACACTATTTTCAATATAACACTTAATATCATGTTTTTCATCACTGTATTAACACGATAAACACACACATACATATATATATATATATATATACATAGTAATGGGTCCTTGCTAAAACACAATGGTGTTAAATTGGAGGTAAAGCGTGCTGACCGTTCATCGCACTCGTTGATGGTCAGCAAGTAGAAAATGCAAAGATCACATAGAAAACATGAAAGGCCTTTAGTGGCACACTAAATGCCGAACGCATTTTTGAAAAAGGTCTTTAGTGGCACAGTAAAGAGTTTTTGATACAAACTTTTTTTTGCATGACTGTCCGTCAACATGCTTTAGCTCAGGTTTAGCATCAAATGAGTTTCACTCACTCTCTCTCTCTCTCTCTCTCTCTCTATATATATATATATATATATATATATCCAACTTGGATATGCATGAATTAGCATCAGTCTTTGATCGCTAGTGATCTGGGAGAAAAAACACCCTTTAACGGTGGTCACAAACCACCGGTGTTTTTCCCTTAAACAAGCACCAACCGCTCGCGTGATCAGCGGCGGGGGGACGTCCCACACAACAGTGAAAGCAATTGTCTTCCACTATTAGGCGTGTCACACATATATATATATATATATATATATATATATATATATATATATATATATATATATATATATATATATATATTCTGTTCCAAAATCGGATCCTACTTCAGGAGATTCTACCCGGATGTAAATAGGAGGAATTCAGATTCATATCAACCATGCTCGTGCTTGTACCTAATCCATTTAGCCTCTTCGTTTGACCTGGTGTAAAATTTTGGTAATATAATTTTCTCAGCGAGGGAGATTCATGAAAAATTAAAACATTTTGATTTTCCCAAAAATAAAACATAAAAGTAAAAAAACAATTGTAAAAAAACTAAACAATGCTTTACTCCTTTATCACTAAATATCATGCCATTTTGTAAATACTTATATCTTGAAAAATCACAAGAAAAATCGCAATGATTTTTATTTTTTGGACAAAATAATATTTTTTGAATTGTATGAGAGCTCTTCTGAAGATTCAAGATAAATTTGTGATATTTTCAAAAATATTGCTGCTATTTGTGAAGTAGATTAAGTTATACCCGGTCAAAACTTAATCTCACTATTCATGCTCTACTGCCGACTTGCGAGGGACTGGAGGGGTACTTCTTATCCCAGTCCACCAAAAAGTTTGCCCTAGGCGAGTAGAGAGAGAAAAGTAAGAGAAATCCCAATAGTCATGGGCTGTGAGTAGGGGTGGCAATCGGGTCGGGTTGGCGGGTCGTGTCGGTGGGTCAACATACCTCAACACGAACCCGACCCGTTTATTAAACGGGTCGGCTGTGACAAACCCGAACCCAACCCATTTATTAAACGGTTAATCCGACACGACCCGCCTAACCCGTTTAATAAACGGTTTGGTGGGTCGGGTTTAGGGTTTAATGAAAGCTGAATCAAAACAGAGAAGAGGGATCATGATTAAGGCGGAGGGAAGGGGAACAGGGCATCGGCGGTTGCCTACGCCGATGACCGGCGAACGCCAACCGGTTGGTGGGTCTTGTTAGTTCCCTAGTATACCCTTAACAAGGAAGTAAAAGGAGAAAAGGTCGGTGCCGACCATAGGGAGAGAAAAGAGATAAGATAGGGGGAGAATCGACATGGAGGGATGTCGGTGGATGGCGTCTGGCGACGGAGGTCAGGGCCTATATCGACAAAAGAGGGTGGCCAACAGAGGTTGGTTCATGGTTTTGTGAAAGAGAGAACGAGGGGGAGAAGGAGAGAGAGGAGGATACTCGGGGTCGGGGGTGACCAATTGGAGGGTGGCGACCAACGTTCGACGACGTGTAGAGGTGGAGAGAAAAGGGTGGTGGTGTGCGGCATGCACCTGTGCAGTGAATCGTGATGGCAACGAGGTGTAGAGGACTCAGACGAGAGGTCTCCGTCGACTGCGGCTGGGTAGGAAGGAAGGGAAGTCTTTACACTTTAGGGTTATAGGGTTATATAATTAAATATATACGGGTCAGCTGGGTTGGCAGGTTGGCATACCCCTAACACGAACCCGACCCGTTTAATAAACGGGTTAGACGGGTCGACCCGTTTATGACACGAACCCGTTTAAGCCAAACCCAAACCTGCCTAAGAAGCGGGTTGGTTGGTCGGGTTGGCGGGTTGTGTCAGAAATTGCCACCCCTGTGAGAGGTATTTCTATTTCTTATCCCGGATCACCGATTAAGGTTTGCCCTATAGTAGAGGAGTAGAGAGAGAAAGCCCCTGAAGTCAGACTTGTGAAGGAAGCTGTTGTCCCAGGACCACCATGATGGTTTGCTCTAGACTAGAAGACAGAGAAAGTAGAGAGAGAAACCCCACAATTTTAGAGAGAGAAAGTAAAGAGAAACGCCACCCCCCCCCCCCCAAAAAAAAAAAAAAAAAAATTTCTCGAAGTCCTGACTAATGAGGAAGTGAAGGGTATTTCTTGTCCCATGCGATAAAAAAAAGGTCTGACCTAGATGAGTAGAGAGAAAAAAACCCACGGTACACGGGGGGAGAGTGTTAGGGTTTTCATCTCTCTTGGTGGAGGGAAGAGAGAGAAGGAAGAGGACCAAGAGTAGGGCAATAAAGAAGTGAGCCCAAAAGAATAAAGTGGGAAAAAAAAAATCGGGTTTGGAGGTGGATCCGTGGTGCTATTTGAATCACCTCCTCAGCACTAAGGAAACCCTTTCTCTCCCAAAGCCCCTGGCGGCTCCCCCTCCACCTCAACCCTTGTTTCAGAACCTCATCATCCCTCCCTCCCTCCCCATAGCTCCATATTTCTCTCTCTGACCCCCTATAATTATATACCCAGTAGAGAGAGAAACTAGAGAGAGGGCCATATTTGGCTGAAACAGGGAGATCTCACCACCATGGCGGCCGTGGCTCCTTCTCCTGACCGTATCCTTTTTTATTCTTCATCTTGGTGCACTATTTTTCTTCTTTTTTGGGATTTTGATGATGTTCCTGGTTTTCCCCCCGATTTTTGCTTGTTAATCTTTGTGGGTTTTGTTGGGTTTTATGTGTAGATCTGAGAACTTATCTTGGGTTTTGTTGGTTGGTTGGGATTGATGGTCTTGTTGGGTGTTTGGATTTTGATGGTTTTTGTTTCTGGGATTGCTGTGTCAGGGGTTTACTGGGTGCGGGGGTTTTTGTTTCTGGGGTATAAAGGTTTTGATGGGTTTTATGCTAGATCGGGAGAAATGGTTATTATACTTTATCTGGGCTTTGATGGGTGTCTGATTTTGATGGGTTTGTGGTGCTTAGTCTATCGTTTAGTCTCTATTTAGTTGTATTTTTTTATGGTTTATATCTTTGGGTTTTGATGGGCTTTGGTAGGGTTTATCTTTAGATCGAGAAATAATGTATGTGTTGGGGATATGAAGTTTGCTTTTGCTGGGTGGTTGGTCTTGATGGGTTTCTAGCGCTTATTTGATACTCATTATTTTTGCTTAAGTTAACCTTCTTTTAGGGTTAATAGTTTCGGGGGTTTGATGGGTTTTACTGGAGTTTATGTTTAGATCAGGAAAAGATAAATATGTTGGTGTCTGGTTTCTGGCTTTTCAGGTTTTGATCGATTTCTTTGCTGAGTCAATTGGGTTTTCTTAGTATCTAGAGCTTCTTCTTCTTCTTTTGGGTTTTCTCTTTTTTTTTTGGGTTTGCTGGATTGTGATAGGGTTTACGTATAAATCATTTAACATAAATATTCGCTGGCCTAGGTGATCCTTTTACGTTTTATGAGGTTTCAGTTCTTAGTCAATTGTTAGTGTTCGTCTATGTTCTTTCATAGGTCTGTTCATTGTGGATGCTTAGATTCGATGGGTTTTTGCTAGTGTTTAACTCTGGAACTAGGAATACTAAGTCCTTTATTTTGAGTTTGTTGTGGAATAAAGTTTCATGGGCCTTAGCCGCTGTTCTGCTGCAGTTTTGTAGGAATTGATTGGTTCTCTTTTCTTATGTTGGAATTCTTTGATTTAGGTGCTTTGGTATGACGGCTCTCTGCTTTCCTATATCTCTAGATCAGAAATTTGAACGCTATGGCGTGTACGTTTAGTTTTAGGTAAGCTTCTTTTCTCAGGATGTATGTCTAGACTGAGATTTTAGTAGAACTTGGATTTCGGTAGTTTGATATTGGAATTTGATGAATTTCATTGTTTATGTTTGTGGGGATTTCTAGTATTCGTTTGATAGGTTGTACTATGGTTTTGTAAGATCTGAAATTAGTCGAGCGGTGTTTGATGTAGTTTTTTTTCATGTTTCTTGTTTATTTGAGACTGAGATAGTGAGAAGTCTTCTAATAATCTCTTCATTTAGGTTTCCTACGAGGGATTGGTATCTACTCTACTCTGTTCTATAAATTCAGGTTCTAAACTTTGTCATGAAAGAAGTTTGTGTTCCCTTTTTCTTCTAGTCTCCACAACTAGTTTAGTGATTATTTTCTTCTACATGATCATGGGCTCTTTGCGAGATGCATTGCTTCCCTTAACCTTTGTTCACTATAGAAGCTTCAGATTTACTCAAGAAATTATCGTTGGATTCACAACAGAAGCCTTCAGAGTTTCCGGAGCCAACAAAGAAGGTATACTCTTTTATCTCGAGCTGGATTTTCTATCAGATCAAGTTTAGAAATTCTATATCAGTAGAGTTACATGTTTATATTTGTATAATATGGATCATGTGAGGAAGTTGTCTTCACTTTATTAGTTATATAAAATTCAATTATTCATTTATTCTCTAGGGTTTTGTTTCTTTTTGCTTCTTTTCTTTTTTTAACAGCCATCTTCTGCTCAGTATAATGCTGGTGAAGATGGAAATGCACCAAAATACACTGGTGATCGGTCTACTACGCCTGTCCTTCCGGAATTTATGGATCCAAATATGTGTTATGTTCCTCATGGATATGCTTCATATTATTATGGAGGTATGTTTTTTCCTCTTATTTTGTTTCTTTTGCATCATAGCCATTTCTAGTTTACCTTTGACGTAAGTTTGACTTTAGATACTGTTGTTTTTTTATAGATGTAAATATTGTTGTTAATTTGACTGTTTTATATATTAATTGTTTAGGTTACGACGGTCCAATAAGTGAGTGGGAGGATTATCCTAGATATGTCAACTCTGATGGAGTTGAGATGCCGCCTCCTGTAAGTTTGCTATTTCTTCATTTTCTTTTTATTTTTATTGTTTGGAAAATCCTTATACTGGTTATGCTTATGGGGACTGTGGATCTCTTTCATTGTTTAACTGCAGGGAGTTTATGGGGATAATGGATCTATGATGTATCACCCTGGATATGGCTACCCTCCTTATGGTGCATATCCTCCTGATGGGCAGCTTTATGGTCATCAGCCTTACCAATATGCACCATATTACCAGCAACCTAATCCATCTAATGGCCAATATAATTCTAATAATCAAACTCCATCATCACATGGAGAGGTTTCTACCACTGTTTCAACTGACCAGGGAAGCGTGCCAGCAGAAACTGCTGATGGTAATACTAATGGTGTAACAAATGGCAATGCAAATGGGACTCATAAAGCACCGTTATCCAATACTAGCAGTCATCCATCATTGTCAATCAATTCAAATGGTTCATACGCGAAGGGTATTTTGCCAGCTGGTGTTCTGTCTTCTGGTTATCATGATCCTCGTTTCAATTTTGAGGGGATGCATTCACCATGCTGGACGGATGGTCCTGTTTTATCCAACGGACAGCATAGACCTGCAACAAGTGGTCCCTTATCTTCTTCAGGGTCTCATTCTGTTGCAGGAGCTAGAAACCAGAATCTCTACCCTCTGCCTCATGTCATGGTATGCAGAATCCTTTTTGTGCCTTTTGACTCTAGCTGCGTGTAGATTCATTTCAATGTTTTTGCTGCTTAATAAACATTTGCTTGAGGCATCATGATTGGAAGGTGCTGCTGCACACTTTCATTTCCTTTCCGCTTCTTCAACATTATTATATCTATGATTTCTCAAAACCTGCTCATTTTCTTTGGATTGGTTGAGGATTTTGTAGCTGTGATCCAAGTGCTGGATGTATTCATGTGTTTCGTCTAGTTGCCATATACTTTAGTTGTTTCAGTGAAAACTAGAAGTCCTTTGAACTGTAATTAAAGGATGCTGTATTTTCTAGTACCTATATTAGCTTCTTTGTTGACATTGTGCCATATTGCCAGTTGAGTTCAAGTCTACATTGACTCATTGCTTGTCCTTTCTACGGTTGCAGAATATGCAAGCCCAATTTCACCTTTTGACTGAACTTTGTTGTTTGTGTTCAGGGTTTGCATCCATCAAGACCAACTTCTGGCATGGCTCCAGCTCCTGGCTTTATGAACGGGATGTATCCAAACAACAGACTTTACAATCATGGTGCTGGTACATTGAGAATTCCTCCCACTTATGGCTCAAATGGCTATGACTTTAGAGCAAATGGCCGTGGTTGGATGCCTGTTGATGGTAAATACAAGCCTAGAGGACGGGGGAATGGATATTTCTGTTATGGCAATGAAAATATGGATGTACTGAATGAACAAAACAAGGGACCAAGAGCTGCTCGGTTTAAGAACCAAAGAGGTTTTCCTTCCGGTGTCACATTGGCAGTGAAGGGCCAGAACATCACTATGAACGGGAAGTCAGATGATTCCACAACTCCAGACAGAGATCAATACAACAGACCGGAATTTGATATCAAATTTTCAGACGCAAAATTTTTTGTTATAAAGTCATATAGCGAGGATGATGTCCACAAAAGTATCAAGTACAATGTCTGGGCCAGTACTCCAAATGGCAACAAGAAGCTTGATGCTGCATATCAAGAAGCACATGAGAAAGCCAATGGCTGTCCTGTCTTCTTGTTGTTCTCTGTAAGTATGGAGTTCCCTATAATCTTCTCTATGTGAGTGTCATCCTCCATTGGATTTATCCCTCCCCTTCCATTTAGCTGCCTGCATTACTCTTATAGTTCTGTTGCAGGTGAACACAAGCGGGCAATTTTGTGGCCTGGCGGAGATGGTCGGACCAGTTGATTTTAACAAAAATTTGGACTATTGGCAGCAAGATAAATGGAACGGTTGTTTCCCTGTCAAGTGGCATATCATAAAGGACATCCCCAACAGTTTGCTGAAACACATCACGCTAGAAAACAACGACAACAAGCCTGTAACAAACAGCAGAGACACTCAGGAGGTGCCTTTATTTTCAATACTATCATCATTTAGCAGTTTATGGGTAGAAATATTCACAGTTTCAGCTTTCATGTTTCCTGTGGACTTCATTAGACATATATTATCTGCAGGTGAAATTTGAAAAGGGGTTTGAGATACTAAAGATATTTAAGGAGTATGTCTGTAAGACTTCGATATTGGATGATTTTGGATTTTATGAGGTCCGACAAAAGCAAATGCAGGAGAGCCGAGCAAAGTCACAACAGCTGAAGCAGATCCAGAAACAGGTAATTCTGTTGTTTTTTAAATTTTGAGTTGGCTTTGCCATGTTTTTCTTTATGTCATGGTAATTGAACAAGCATTGTTCTTCTGGAGAGAGAGAGAGAGAGAGAGAGAGAGAGAGAGTATTCCAGCAATTACCTGTTTAAACAGCCGACTTTGAACATGTAAAAGTATTCATTAGGGCTGAAATAACTGATTTAAGATCATTTTCAACAGTATTAGTTTGGCATATGGCTTGTCATTTGAATACCAAGTTTATAATATTCTGATTAGTTCAAACAAGTTTTACACTATTAAGTTCTGGTTCTGCTGGTATATACTGACAAAGTGATTGTTTTTCAGGTATGGGATGGAAAAGTAAATGGCGTTAATCCTGGGGACAAAGAAGGAACCAAACCAAATTCCCAGAAATCTGCTGAACCAACATCCATTCTTCAGAAAGAATCAGCCCAGGCTCTTGGAGAGCAGAAGTTGCTGGAGGAGAATGGCTTGGTTGCAGGAGCTGAAGATGTTCCAAAGGGTGCTAAACCGGCAACGGAGAAGAGGATACCTAACGGTGTCACAAATGGTTGCTAGTCTTATCTGATAAACTTTCTCCTATGCATCTCAAGTCCCTTTGAGTTCTATGGCCTCAGAAAATTACATTTACAAGTTTTGCTGGTTTAGATAATGTAGCTTAACACTGGTGATACTGGCTGAGGTTCCATGAATGCAGAGCTCTGCCGGCAATAAAAGCGGATTGAACCCACTTGGTAAAATTTGTGGGTAAGCTAATGCAAGCTCTCTGCCTTTTCTGTTCAGTTCTGTTAACAGTGTTTCTCACCTTCTTTGTGATAGTTTTCCTTTATCATTTCTGTTTAGCCTTTCATTTTATTGGAATAGCCAACATGAACTTGTGGTGTGGTGTAGGTCAATCTGAAAGATTGAATCTAACTAAGGTCATATTCAGTGGTTTGGAGTCGCTTCTGATTTTACTTTTGCCTTTTTCTCCTTTTATGCTTTTTCTCGTGTATCTACTTTGCTTTTGAGCCTTTGTATCTTGGGAAGAAACGGGTGGAGAGAAGAGCACCAGTTTTTTCTGTGGGAAAATTTATACATCTGTTTTCTATTTTGGTATACCCTCTTCTTTTTGTCCCTTTTTCTGTCATGTAATTCCTTTGCCCTGGTTTATGAGTTGGTAAGCTTAAGTTGGCGCATTATCTCATGCTTATGAACTTTTGGTATTGCCCAGAACGGACCAGATAAATTGACTTATTAGATCCATATTATTGCATTTGTTAGGTGATGACATTCTCATTATGTGTGGACATATCTAATTGAATCAATGTGGGAGATATCAATACAATTCTGGGTTGGGGGTGCATAATACGCCCAAAAACTTGGATTGGGACTGGGCAAGTGACCTCACCAAGAGGGTAATAAGTTTATAGGTTGGTCCTTTCATGCCATCCACTCGCTTCAAACTGCATCGCTGTCTTGTGGGTACCAAACAATTGTCTCATGCCTTTCGATTGAAGTTTTCTGTCTCGGCAAATAGTTGTCAGGGAGATGGGGTAAGGGTTTATTGGTTCTGCTACAATGGTGCCTAAAAGAGTTCTCTTTATGGCTTTATTTGAAACATTTGTCCCTACGGTTTTAAAAAGATTGTTGATACGCCCAAGAAATGGCACTAATAGGGTTTATGAGAACAATTGCTACGAGTATCTGAGGAGAGATGGGTTATTAAGAGGGGAATATATTAGCTATGATGGTTTGTATGTTCAATACTGTTGGGTTCCCATGCTCCCAGTCTGTTTAGTTCACCATGACAGCGTAGATGTGTTTGGCATTTTACTTCGTTCTAACATTGTAGATGTGTTCATCATGGTCAATTTGTTATTTTTTGGTTGAATAAATTATGTTTTTATGAGTTGAGAGGTTTTGAGCCGTTTATAGCCATTGATTTTTAGACAGGGTTAACAGGGATGCATGTTGGAATCTGGTGATCCAAGTGTCTCACAAAACTTATCATTAGATTATATTTATCTGATAGGCAAAAAAACTCGAGATTTGCCCAGAACTGCTTCGTACATCTGGTAGGGGCCGCTTGTGAACGTTATCAAGTGTGCAGGATGTACCGAGTTCTAAACCATCAACACTGCAATTGTGCTGTTGGTCACGGGCTTAGTAACGATGGTTGAAAATATGTGTTATTTACCCGCATAGCTCTTGTGCTTCTATATGTGGTTCTTCAATTTTTGTAATTACTTACGTATTAAAATGTTAATCATTATTTTTCGTTAGTCTTTTTCTCTTATAGTTTCATCAACATTAGATAATGCTTCTTAATAAGTGGGATTAAGGGCTTGTTACACTTGGAGAGAATTTATGAATTAAAGCATTAAGCACTCATACTTTCTAGCAAAAAAAAAAAAACGATTGTTTGCATAATGAATCAGTTTTACATTATTAACAAATATTCGTATATTTTTTTACTTTGCTCATGATTTTTTGAAATAAAAAAATAACATTGTTGTGTCTCTACGTTGTTTTGGTGGCGCTTCAACATTTTACACTAAGTGATGCAACAAATTTCTTTTAAAAGTTATTAGTCGTGTGTTTTATGCAATATTTATAATGATAGTTACTGTGGGCAGACAATAAATTACCCATGTATTTTTTTTAGGAAGGTTTCATCTACCGTAAGAAGCGGAGAATATCCTTTGACAAATCTATCGATGCATGGGCAAAATGATACAAACATATACTTAAATCTATTGTCTATATCAGTCTCAATAAACACTATTGATTTAGGGTTAGCCATTATCAAATGATGACAATGAGTAAAAAATATTTTGAAAGATTCATCGAATGAACCATATAGCATCAACCTAGTCAATTCACGTTCACAATATGTTTGTTTGTAAGAAACCTCTACACCTACATCGCGATTAAGGTTGTTTATGATTTATCTTTGAGTCATCTTTAGGTTATTGTGCAAGCGTTCATGACTAACACGTGAAATTTACTTGCAAAATACTTTTGTCGCAACAAGGTTACCCACTTATTTGTCACATGTATACTTGCTTTGATACCTCTTTACTTTAAAGAACGTTGGTTCACACATCTTTGTGTTGTGGATCTTTCAGAGGCAATCTACTTTAGTGCGTAGGTTTTTTCTCGTGTGACTCTTTAAAAATTTTGTTTTATAGTTATTCTTAACCATATGATTTCTTAAAAACTTGCGAAAAACTTTTTGCTTTAAGCAATTTCACGATCGTTTGAATATGTTGATAGCCACTGAAAATGTTTGCATTCATTAAGTTTTTTGTTGCGCAGCTTATACAATAGAGAAGCTTTTGCATTAATTATTTTCAATTGTTCTTTATTAAATGAGAATCCGTTCATTGAGAACTTATTCTCAAATGTCATTAACTCATTGTTTTCGCCCCACTAGTACTTGTTTCAAATCATCCCTAATTTGTTCTTTCCCTATTGTTTTTTAGTTCGACTTGACCTACATGGTATACAAAGATTATCATTTGATTTTGTACTGTGCCTCTTATCGCTGCTAGCACAAAATGATTCATCGAGTGCATAAATTTAATCAAAACTCGTATTTATGACTCTCTTTGCTTCAAAAAATACAACATTCCTGTATGCTTAACTTTCAAGATTAACCAAAAAAATAACACCTTCATTTCAAGCATAAGTAAAAAAGACCGTCAACCTTTACCTATATATGTTATTTTCATTGGAAGGTTAAGATTATCGACACGGATTTCTTCAAGTGGTTCTGCATCATTTGCGGTTATACTCTCATAGTTAACTATTGAGAATGGTGGGATGTTTGCTAAAAGAGTGAGTCCAATGGTTGGTGGCTAAGATAGATGTACATCATTCACAAGTTTTTTATCTTTTTATTTTTTATATCACTTTCGACCATGTTTTGCACATCATTTTGGACTACCACTTATGTTTAACTATGTATCCTTCAATTTCTTATATAACTTTACAAACATTGTCAATCCGTGTAGCTTTATTAGCAACTAAGTAAATGTTGTCCTTATGTAACATTGACAGTACATTATCATCATCCAAGAGATCTATCCATGTATTTTTACCATCTAATTTTGGAGTGTACTTATACCAAAGAACATTAACTTTTATATATCTGGCATTACAAGATATTAATGCTAGAAATTCTTTATAGTTGATGTTTTTATAGACCATTATAGATCTCCAAAGAGGTTGCAGAGTGTCACATTAATTTACAAATACTATTTCAACGATTATCATAACTGCTTACACCAACCATACAACGTTTCAGTCAGTTAACAACTATGAAAACCAATAACGAACAATAAACCACATTAACCCCAAAATCTCTATTCATTGTTTATGCAACCACATCTAACTAATTGAATGCTTTTGCGCAATAAACCCTAACCCCAATAAAAAAATATAAATATTGTTCAAAATTTAATTTTTACTTAAAAACAATTGTGAAAAATTATTCATCGAAAAACCTAATAATCGATAACCTTATGAGACAAAAAACTCGTTTGAGGGACGTTGATGTCGATGGTTTTACCGAAATATTTGCAATAGATTTGCTGGGAAAAATAGCCGAAGCGCAGCCAAAATTTAGGGTTTTCTACCATAGATGAACCATTATCGATGAGAGATTTTTTCAAAATCGTCGTCCATCATATTATTCGCCTAAATGTCATCAAAAGATCGTCGAAAGGATTGTTGACCACAAGAACCCTAAGATTGCACAAATAGAGCATTTGAATAAAAAAAAGGGGTTGAGAAATGAATTGTTATTTATATGGGATGAAATTTTGCAAGAAAAAAGGTATTTTCGCAACATGATTGCAATACTCAACCTAATTTTCAAATATTGAACTTTTGTAAATTTTTTAAAATTTTGCAATACTTCATTTGATACTTGTTTAGAATTTTGCAAGGTACGTACTTCTGCAATACTTAAACGGATTTTTGCAACGTGGCTTGCGATATTTATCCGCAATTTCGCTATTATCAGTTTTTTGCAATTTGTTTGATTTTCATACGTAATCGCGAGGACGAGTTTCACAAAATTTTTGGAATTTCACATTTTTTTTTAATATTGCAACCTTCAGTGTGATTTTATTGATGAGTTTTGTGGGTGTATTATTTTAGCCTTATGAAACTCAAAAATTGAAAATTTGCATTTATGAGGGGTAAAAGCGTTTAAAGAAATTCAAAGCTTGCGGTATTTTCTATTTGGCATATTTGGTAAATTGTGAAGCATTTTTTAAAATGCATTTTTTTTGCCATACAGTACAGTCATTTTTCGTAAATTTTATAACTAGCAAGGCGGGGTATTATGGATCAAGTGAGGCATACTTCAAAGTTGATCCTCTCAAGGTACATCTCTTTTTAACTTAATTATGAATCTATTACGAAGATTCAAAACAGACTTTGTTTCTTCTTTTTTCGTTAGTGTGTATATGATTTCAATTTCAATTCAAATTGAAATTATATAATAATTTGTAATATTAAAATATAGTATAGAATAATTAAAGTTCTAATTTTATAATTAATTTAGTAAATAATAAATAATAAATAAGATAAGAAAATAATAGAAATTTGATTTCATTATTTTCTATAATTCTATACTATAACATAAATAGCCTTTAATTTATAATTTTTCCATTTTAATTTTGAACTATTTTTCAAAAAAAAAAAGAAGTAAAATGAGTTTTAATTCAAATTTCATGTGGTTTTCTATAAATAGCTGATCGACAAAATCATTTTTTGGTGAATGGAAGGTGAAAATAAGTCTGATATAATTTCTCTACGTGGTTTGAACGAAGTTAATTGTTCTAATCCTGTTTGTTGTTGAAGGGCTGTTGAAAATTTTGATAGTTTTTTTTAGTCTTTCAAAGTTTTTTTTCGGTTGCTTTGTTATAAAAAAAAAGGAAAAAGGTAAAAGGTTTTTCTTTGGATGACTTCTGAGTTTTGGCCTCTACTTGAGGTCCAATAATTGAATTTGTTATTGGCATGTTCCGGGGCTCTTCTCCCCTCATGGATTGTTATGCATATGCCCTTGCTACGGACTAAAGTGCCATGTCTGTTCGTGGTAGATTCTGATATGGGTCTGTCTTGGGTTTTATGGAGGTGGGTCCCAACCAGAGCAGTCTTTGCAACACACATTAATGCATCGTCTCCTTGCCCTTGGTAAGTTTACGTGTTTATTATATACGGATACAAAATATAATCCCTTGATTTTTCGTTAAAGGTTAGAACACGATGACTCATATTTTAGATATGTAATTTATAAAAATTATGTTATCTAATGTTTTTATGTGTAAAAATATATTTACTAATTCTTTTGATATTTAACGAGGAGAAACCCTGGTTCAAATGGTAGGCACTAGAAGAGAATGACAGCTTGCCATGTGGGCCACCTCAATCAGTTAAAATCCTTGGGACAAAGGCTACCTTCTGCTTATACTTTAATATATAATATACAACAACAACAACAACAACTACGCCTTCATCCCAAAACAATTGGGGTCAGCGATATGAACCAAAAAAGAAATTCATTTTGGGTCTTCCACATGAATCCTTTTCCTCCAATCATTTCTATCCAATGCCATGTCCTCGGTGAGGTTCAAAGCATTCATATCATTTTCTATTATCTCCATCCAAGTCTTCCTAGGCCTACCCTGACCTCTTTTAACTAATATATTTTCTCATTTCTCCAACCTTCTAACTGGAGCATCATTAGGCCTTCGCCGAATATGTCCAAACCACCATAAACGATTCTCTCGCATCTTATTTTCAATGGGTGCAACACCTACCTTCTTACTTATCTCCTCGTTCCGAATCTTATCTTTTATTGTATTTTCACACATCCATCTAAGCATCCGCATCTCAGCTACACTCATTTTTTGAATATGATGTCTCTTGGCAGCCCAACATTCTGTACCATATAGTAAAGCGGGTCTAATAGTCGTCCTATAAAACTTTCCCTTCAACCGCAATGGCATTCTACGACCGCACAACACTCCAGTTGCACTTTTCCATTTCATCCACCCAACCTTTATCCTATGATTTACATCTCCATCAATTTCTCCATACTTATGAATGATGGATCCCAAATATTTGAAATAATCATTCACCGGTATTTCTTGCTCACCAAACTTCACTACACTCCCATCACTACTTCGTTGCTTACTAAACCGACATTCCATATATTCAGTCTTACTCTTACTCAACTTAAAACCTCTAGCTTCCAATGTCTGTCTCCATATTTCTAACTTAGCATTAACCCCAGCTCTAGACTCATCAATCAAAACAATATCATCAGCAAACAACATACACCACGGTACATTTTCTTGAATTGATCTCGTAAGCTCATCCATTACTATCGCAAATAGGAAAGGGCTTAAAGCAGATCCTTGATGCAACCCAACCGTTATCGGAAAATTGGTTGTCACTCCTCCACAAGTGCGGACATTTAATATATAATATACAATTACTAAAATACAAAAAACAATTAAAAATGTGTTCGTTGTTTGATAGAGTTTATTTTGCTATATATAACATAATTATAAAGGGTGCTCACATTATTTGAAGTGTGGCTGCATGGTGAGCTTGCAGGGACTCATGATCTTGGCATTTCTCAAAGATGGGTGTGATGTTTATCTCGAGAAATGTTGAGATTGATGGTCATCGGCAGTGGTGCTGCATGCTTACATAAAAAGTGTTCTCTTATAAAGAACACAAAAGTAACAACAGATATATTTTTTTTGATGGGCAAGCTGGGTTTAGGGAGACCCCACTAGTTAAACAACATAGCAATGGGTTTTGAACTTGCAACGCCCCAACACACATGGTGACGTTCTCTAACAGCTCCTACCAAACAATTTGAGCACCCTTCCCCCGCCGGTTGGTAACAGCAGAAATAATTAGATATAAAGAAGATGCAAAACAATGCACATAATGTACCAGGGGTTCCACTTGTATGTAGGAGCAGTTAGTGCACGCTACCTTGTGTTGGGACGTCGCAAGTTCAAATCCCAATGGTATGCTGAGTAACCCCAGCTTGCCTACCAGAAAAGAATGCACATATTGCTGGACATGGGAGTTTTTTTTTTTTTGAAAGGCAAGCTGGGTTTAGTCAGACCCCTACCAGTTATACAACTATACCATTTGGTTTTGAACCTGCAACGTCCCAATGCCGTGCACCAGCTGCTCTTACCAGACCAGTTGGTAACTGTAAGTGGAGTTGGTGACAAGGCCGAACCATGCACCCTCATGTTTTTCAATGATGTACCAACCTTCTCCAACTTGTATGCTAAATCTTCAATTGCTCATTGAAGAATGGCCCTTTTAACTGTGCACCAAAGTCAATAACAAAACGTGTGCCCTCTAGAGAGAGAAAGGGTGTGTATATGTAGAGCGTGAAACCATGTAAAAGTTGGTTGGAGGTATCATTGGCTTGTGAAGATGAGAAATTAGGCCAAACAAAATATATGGAGAGAGAGAGGTTTGGTGGAGGTATCATTGGCTTGTAAAAGTGGAGAGAGAGAGAGAGAGAGAGAGAGAGAGAGAGAGAGAGAGAGAGAGAGAGAGAGGGAGGTTTGGTGAAGTATCATTGGCTTGTAAAGAGGTGAAAAAGAAAAATATGGTAAACAAGCAATGATAGAGTATCATGGTCGTGGCACACAAGGTAGACCCCCATCTTTCATGAGGCCCCCAAAACATTGCCCACCACCCACTACCTCTTTTGGGGGAAAAGAAAGGGTTTAAACATGCAAATCTTATATCCCAACGTGGATGTTGACTTGTTGCAATCATCACTCGTCGTCCTCATTGGCTCCATCCTTAGGATACAAATTAACCCCTTGTCTGTACCAAATGTATCCTTTAAATTGTTCTTTGATTAGCTACAGTTTTATATTATAGACGTGGAATGTAAAAGACAACCAACAAATATTAAAGAATGGCAATTGATATCACAATCCGGCTTTAGCTCAGTTGGTAGAGCGGAGGACTGTAGTTGGTAGCTGTCATCCTTAGGTCGCTGGTTCGAATCCGGCAAGCCGGATTTTGTTTTTTAGCTTTTTGTTTTTCATCCCTTTTCAACATACGCCTTAACTAAGATTTTTTATGTCAATTTTTTTTAATGGGTAATTGGCCCATGTTACTTTAGGCTTTGACTTTATGATGGTCCACATAAGCATTTTGGATGTGGATCCTACGGAGTTCGGTTCCACTCATCCCCCATCTTCATACCCCTCTTAAGACTTAGGATGCAAGTTGTTTTGATCAAATCTGACCTTATAGATAGATTCAGCATGGTTGATTTAATAAGAATCGACTTTTTTCTTTTGACAAAAAATTATGATTTTTTAAATCACAAAATTTTGTGCACAAAGCTGGATTTCGGCCATATAAATGTCTATCTTCACTAAGTGAATGATGTAGACCACATCTATGGAGAGCGATTTGATGAAAACATCTTGCATCAATGAAATCCAAGGATGACATAGGGGATGAATGGAACTGTAGCATCCAACTGACCCAGATCCATCTCACCAGCTGGAAGCCGGTACCAGATCCCTAAAACTAGTTTTTTTCTGTGAAAAATCAAGAAATATCCATATCTGGATATGCTGTTCAAGATTCGAATATTTTTGAGAGAGATCTGGAGAGTTCATATCCATATCCAACTAATCTGACCTGGTTGCATCTCTATTCCTTATGGACCATTACAACTAGTCTCGATTGATGGTCAGAGCAGGTCAAACTTGGTACTTCTGCTTGGCCTTGGCTGTTTCAACTGAAAAGAGTAATGTTTTCATAAAAGGCCCGAGGCATCTTTTTACAAAGGGATAAAAATAGTTAAAACTAAGAGTCTCCCAAAATGTATTTTAACATTAATGGCCAACTGGACACCTTTTCCCTATATCAATAAAAAATTAATATGAAGTTGCACAAAATGACCCATAATGATAAATAATATGTTCTTTCCTTATTGAAATTATATGTTACAAAACTTTCATCTCCTTTTTTATTTTTAGTTTTATTTTTATGCATTGCCATAAATTAATGTGAAAAACTCTAACAATTGACATTTTTTTTGTGTTGATATACTTCTTTCTTTGGAATGGTAACAATTTGACATTTTTTTTTGTTGATATACTTCTTTCTTTGGAATGGTAGGGCCAACTTGTGAAGGTAGGCGTTGTACCCATTGAAAATAAGACGAGAGAGAAGCGTTTATGGTGGTTTGGACTCGGCGAAGGCCTAATGATGCTCCAGTTAGAAGAATGAAGAAATGGGAAAATATATTAGTTAAAAGAGGTCGGGGTAGGCCTAGGAAGACTTGGATGAAGATGATAGGAAAGGATATGAATGCTTTGAACCTCACCGAGGACATGACATTGGATAGAAATGATTAGAGGCGAAGGATTCATGTGGAAGACATTTCTTTGTTGGTTCATATCACCGACCCCAATTGTTTTGGGATGAAGGCATAGTTGTTGTTGTTGATATACTTCTTTCTTTGGAATGGTAGGGCCAACTTGTGAAACATGGGGCCCTTTGCTTCTTTGGTAAGAGCTATTAGTGCACACCTTGTGTTGGGACGTTGCAAGTTCAAAACCCAATGGTAGGTTGTACAACTGGTGAGGATCTGCCTAACCCCAGCTTTCCAAAGAAACTTGTGAATGTAACCAAGATAACCAGACGTCCTTTGCCGCGAGGCCAAAGCTGGAATTACTTCCTTGGAAAGAATGTTTTTTTTTTACCGATGGCTCCGCTTGTCTGGTAGGAGCAGCTAGTGTTGGGATGTTGCATGTTCAAAACCCAATGTTATAGTTGTATAACTGGTAGGGGTCTGAGCTTGCCTTTAAAACAAAAAAGACTGGTTTTTTCATGATTATCAACGATAAAAAGGAAAAAAAAAGTCTCCCCTTGGTCCTGAAACTTCTGGTAGCTATTAGGGGCATGTTGGACACTTGAGGAGCTGAGATTAAAAGGGACGAACTTGTTATTTCAAAAAACAATAAACAAGGCACATACGAGAGTGTTTATGAGAATCCGAGATCAACTTGGACTCGGTTGGGATACGAGTCTGCCATGCCAAGTCTTTTTCATAGATTCCTTTTGTCTTTTTCTCCAAGGACAGTCTACATAGAACCAGAACCGGATAATGCATCCGATTCATGACACATAATCCGAGTCTTGAAAACTAAGCCATCGGAATAACTCATCAGCGGACAAAATGTTGGACAGTGAATAAGACATCCTCAAAAATCCGTAAGGTAAAAAGCCATCCTCAACTCCATGACAGTCCAAAACCAAAACCGAGTTGAATCAACATCAAGCCACCCGAGCTTTCATTTCAAATCGAGACTCAACCGAGTCCCCAATTCCACTACAAGAAACCTGTGGATTAGCGACGACCTAAATCCGTCGCTAATCCATCGCTAATTCATCGCTAAACAGTTTAACGACGAATTAGCGTCGGATTAGAGACTGATAGCTTTCATCGCGAATTTTTCGACGCTAAGTAGCGGCAAAACTTATCTGTCGCTAATCAGTTGCTATTTTACGATGGATTAGGGACAGAAATGATTCGTCGCGAGTCTGTCACTATTTTAAATTAGCGATGGATAATATCCGTAATATCTGTCACTAATCCGTCGCTAAATTTAAAAAAAAAATTTAAAAAATATTTTGCTCTCTGTCGGATTCCGGCAGCAATAGGCCGGACTTGGAGTGATTCGTCAACAGCGACGGAGGAGGAGGACGACCCACCACCGGATCCCAGCAAGTCGTACTCCCTCGACCCCAAGATCTCCGATTGGGTCTCGCAGAGGTCGGAATGGACTGATCTCGTTGTTGACGGCCATGACAGAGATGAGGCTGGTGTCGGGACGGATGGCATCGCGGAGGCGGTCGGGGTTGAGGAGGTCGTCAGAGCCGACGGGGAGGTAGGTGGCGTGGAAGCGACCTGCTCCCTGGCACGCTCAATCGCCTCGTCCGACTCCCAGCCGTAGAGGTGAGTGCGGGAATGGGGGTTGCCGAAGCGGCCAGTGAAGAAGGGCAGCATCGCATCCAGCACCCGCGGGTTCACCGGCGATGTCGCCTACATGTCCAGGTACAACGGCCGCCCCGCGATCCGCACACCCTTCATCGAGATTCCTCCGCCCTCCTCTGCTGCATCGGAGTTGGGCGACGGCAGTCCCGACGGTCGACAACGTCCAACAGGATCGTCCGATGAGCCTTACTGCGACGAGCATGAGGCTCGGCTTCATCGACCAGCGGGAGCACAAGGCTCAGTTTAAATCAAACATCAATTTAAATTTCTAACGGAGGAGAGAGGGAAAATTCCGCGCCTTAGGTGGGACAGTTTAAATCGAAAATTAGTGACGGAATTAGCGAGGGAATTTTTCCTTCGCTAATCCGTCACTAATTAGCGACGAAAAAATTCCCTCGCTATATCCGTCGCTAATTTCCTACAGTTTTGCAGTGGAAATTTTTTATCGTCGATCTGTCGATAATTAGTGACGGATTTGAGACAGAATTTATACCGTCGCTAATTTCAAAAATATTTCAAAGATTGGTGACGGATAATGTTCTCTCGCTAAGTCAATCACTAATTTGCGATGAAAAAAATCCGTCGCAAAGATCCGTCGTTAATAAGGGTTTTTCTTGTAGTGTTCAGTCATGCACCGCAATCTACAACAGAAATCCGAGAGCAAAAGGTTAATATATAGTACAAGACCGATGTAGCCAATTGTCTTAACCGAGTCGTTCTGTAATTCGACTGAGTCATGGCTTGTTCATCCGAGTCTTCACTCAAAACCACACAAAACCAGAAGAACAAGAAAAATGCGGCAACATGGTAACGAGAAAAAGTTGAGGACCATCGCCAGGTGCAGTGATAATATGTTTAGGCAGTCAACATGGAGATTTGAGTTTGAGTTTGAGTTTGAGTTCTAAGAGCATGCACTTCTTGAAAAAAAAAAGGTGTCCTCAACCCGAAGTTTTGCCTTGCAGGGGGAGGCATTAAAGGCAAGTTTGAAAGCAAAAAAAAAAAAAAATCTCACCAAAAAAGAAAATTTTGCCTATGAGAAGTTTTGATAGGATAACTTTTCTAAATGAAAAATTTTCACTTGTTTGTGTAGCATGAAAAATAAAGAATAAAAAATGTGAGAAAATAAGAGAAAGAAGGGAGAAGGGGTCGATCAGCGCCCTCTAGAGAGAGAAAAAGACCTGAAAATGGTGATAGGTAGGAGGGAGCTCGTCTTGTGGCAGCCTATGGGATGAGGTGTGTTTGGGCAAATGATCCCCATAAAAAATCAAAAACTTTTCTTACAAATTTTTTCTCTCGTTTAGAATGGTTGGAAAAGTTGTTATATTTTCTCCTCTACATTCATTTTTTTTACCACTTTCTTGCTTCTAAACGCGCCCTAAAGTTACCGGGTTCTAGGTAAGGGTTTTCTTTTGTCATAAAAAAAGACCGTAGAATATCGGAAAAACTAAATATTCAGAAGCAATAGACATGGACATCATCCTCATCTCCATGACCTTCTTGTGGGAATTGGAATTGCCATGTTATCAGTATTTTTTTTTCAAACACGGAAAAGCCACTACTATGATTTCGACATCGCATTATAGGCTGAGAAGTGTCAAATTGACTGTGGACCTGAGTCGGCCTCCTCCACAGGTAAAAACTCCGTAAGATTTCCCTTTGCTCACTGAAAATAGTTTCTCATTTGGCTTAAGCCTTGTGGCAAAGGAAACCATGGATGAAGCCAAGTTAAGATCTAATTTGGTTACTGAGCGAACCACATGGGAGGCTAAGCTTGGAGAGAGAATTCTTCTTTGGTTGATCAACCATGCAGTATGCAAGTGCTGATGATCATCACTATCGGATAAGTTCATACTAATTTCACAAGGTCCTTTTCTTGGTATAAATCATTTTATATATTTTGTATTACTCTCACAATATATATATATATATATATATATATAGTCAGTAGAATATGAGAACTGAAAATATGAGAACACATGCTTAATGTTTTTTTTTTGCTTTTTTGGTATTTTTTAGATTTTATTTTCTTTTTCACTTTGGATATCATAAGGCTCAAAAAGGTTAACAAAAAAAGTTGGGACACGACATTCTTGAATGTGAGAAAAATAAGGGGGTTAAAGAATTTTAAGCATCTCTTATTTGAGATATTCGATTGCAAAGAAAGCATTAAAATTTTTGGAGTTTTCTCACATTTTTTTTTATCAAGGCATTTTTTGGCATTTTCTCACTTATTTTTTTTATTTTGATATTTTTTTGTGAGAACCATTTTTTTTATAAAATAAATAAAAAATTCCCCTAAGATAAGACTTTAGGTAGGTTTTGCTTTGACATGAACAACTTATTCTTTTTCAAAGATGTTGAAAATAAGACTTAGGAGCAAAAGATACCAGTGCATAGATGGATAAGTCCACGTGACCAACCAAAGGATGAGATGAGAAGTAAAAACAAAAATAGAAGGTAGTCTTTACATCTTTCAGTTTGAAGAGTTTTTTCTCTAAGTGGATCATCATGGTCTTAAATCATAAAATATGACACTGTATATGCCTCTATATGATTTATCATTTGTTATTTTCAAGCTTCACAAAGTGATTTATTTTTCTATTTCACTGCAAGCTTCTTTATTTTATTTTGTCTTCTCATAAATAGCTCTATCTTCAAGCTTTCTCTTTACAATAATGAAAAAGAAATCGATCATTTCTAATGATGCAAGTAGTAAGATGGAGTGCATGTGAATTTCTAAAAAATGTAATGATTTTTGAAAAAAATTATTCAAACGACAAACCTTTTGCAACAAAAGAAGCAATCCTTTTGAAAATTTTGATTTTATTTTTTATTTTTTATTTTTTATTTTTTTAGATTTTTAATTTACTGTTTTTTTTTCCAATAACTATTTACAAAAGATAATCAAACAACTTATTCATATTCTTAAAAAATATGAAAATGATGAACACATAACTTAAAACTATGAGAGGTTGAAAAGAAACTTGATCTAGATGGTGCCCTTTTACTTTTTATGACTTTCTTACATGATCTAGAGAAGATGGTGTGCTTTGGATCTACCCCAGAGATAGACTGCAGATGTCAGGTGTTGTTAGGATAGGTCTCTTGAGTCATAGTTTGATTCTGTCCTCCTCCTATGATCGATTTACTAGTAACCCATACCTGCATAATTTATTTTTGATGAAAAAAATGATACTTTGAGCTTAAAAAATTTACAAAGATTTTGGACAATTGATTTTTCAAACCTTATAAAAACTCAACCATGTGTCATAATCGAACACTTCAAGAGATGATTCCCATAAAATCAAGTAAATAAATCACATCTGTATGATCAACATTTAAAAATAAAATAAAAACCCCCTGAAAAACCCACTTAACATGTTTCATTTAGCATGGGTGTACTACCATATAGTTTTCGACACTTGATTTACATAGATCTAACCTCCAAAAGAAAAAAATCTAACTATTGGACCATATTTAACATTTATTTAATATTTTTATGTGTTAAAGTTGACTCAATTATGATGTTTATATCATTTTTAAACCAACCTTATTTTTAATAATTTGTGACCCATTGATTTTCACCTTCCCATAAATAGAATCTTATGGTGCATTAAACATAATAAAACTTTGTAACATAATACAAAAACCATGTGGTTAGATTTTATCATTTGATGGCTAGATCTATCCAAACAAAAACAAGAGGGAGTACGACAGTGTAATATCATGGTAGAGAACCACCATATAATTTTCCATTTGTAATCAAATCAGTAACTGTCCTTCCTTTCCACCTGAACCAAACCATTTCCTTCTTCCCCAATTTGTTCTTTTTTTTTTCAATAGGCTCTCTTTGTTCTTATTAATTGGATAAAGAAAAGGGTCAAAGAAAACAGTTAAATTTGTTTCATTAAAGTACCCCAAAATACATTTGTGACATATATGCTGTAAATGATTTCAAATAAGTAATTAATGAAGGTTTTCCAACTAGATTGTGAATATAGCAAATACATATCCTAAGTAAATATTTTAAACTTTACGTAGGAAATGTTAGAAAAATAGTGTTCCTCAATTAGTGGCAGAATAATCTATTTATTCTGAGGGCATCATGTAAGGCATCGTGGCCACAAGCACGTCACATGGAGCTAACAAGGGCCAGTATGATCCCCCAACCTAGACTGGGCTTGGACAAATTTATTGCATAAAACTCCAAAATCTACCACATCATCTTACCTCTATGATGTATTGAGTGCATGCATTCTTCTAGAACTAGAACCTTTCTGCTATGCAACTGGCATGTCCTCAAAATAGTAATTAGAGAGGCTAATGCCTTCTGTTGGGGAATTGAGAGCCTGGGAAGTGGAGGCCCAAACAAACAGTGGATCCTTGTGTACAGACTACAGAAAATGAGATACTCTTTTCCTTGGAGACATGCATGCGTATTAAAAGTAACCACATATTCTAAAAAAATACTATTACTTTTAATGATGTTTTATTCATTTTATTTAATTGAATATAGCGACTTCAAATACAATGAGTTCAACATAAGATAAACCATCTCTCTCTCTCTCTCTATATATATATATATATTTATTTATATGTATAAAAGAAAACTGAACTATTTAAACTACAACTATGTTGAACTTTTGTGTGGACGAAGTATTTCCAACATTCTTTTGTCAAATCTGTCTGAAATGGGTTCGGCATGGTCCATTTACTAGGAATCAATATTTTGATCGTGTTATCTGTTGAAAAAATATAATTTTTTGAAATTGGAATATTTACAAAATTTCTGAGCCATTGAATTTAAAGCCCTAAAAAATGTACTTACATAAGCACTGAATTTTATAAAAACCAAAGGCATATAAAATGTGTACAGTCAAATCTAAAAAAACAAAAACAAAAAAAAGGTGAATATCCTAATGCTCATGAAAGTTCACATATTTTTGGTGCATGCAATTGGGTGTATATATATATATATATATATATATATATATATATATATATATATATATATATATATATATTAGCATTCCTCTGGTTGGTAAAACCCCTGACGTCCCCCTGTCTACTGTAGAGTACACTCAGCTTCAACCTTAATGCAAGGGACACCACCTGTGAATTTTGAACTTGTGACGTTCCATCAACTTGGTGGACATTCACAAGTGGTTATTGTAATATTAAATTTTTTTAAGTAAAATATGATGAAATTATGAGGCCTATTTTATAATTTTCAAGCAAGTTAGTTCGTATCGAAATTTAGAGAAGAACGATTTTTATTTAGTCAAAAAACGGAGTTCAAACGAGTTTGAGACGTGTTTGCCAAATTTTAGCAAAATAGTTATTTTTAAAAAAATTAGAGGAATAATTATGACCTAAGGTTCATAGTCATCCAAAACTGTGTTGATAGACTCAGACATACCTATCATTAACTTAATGGCACATAGGTAATTTTTTTTTTAAAATTTATGTAGAAATTCTATAATTATATAAGGGTATTATGGACTTAGTTTTGACTAGATTGATATCTATTTAGTAAAACTAGATCCCAACTAATAACAGATCATCTGAAACTCAAATGAACCTAGATCGGATCCAATTAAGATTTAACCCAGATCCAAAACTCAAAATACAAACACATATTACCCTTTCCCTACTTGTAAAGTCACTCTTTACCAATGTTGACTTAAACACTTGTCACCACCCTAACCACCCATTCTACCTATAAATACCCATGTACGAACCCTTCTTTTCCCATCCACTTCTCTCTCTCTCTCTCCTTTGAATCAATGATACACGAACTTTCAAAGTAGGTATTCTTATGCATATTGCTTGTTGTTAGGTAAGATTAAAATATATATCTTTGTTGGTAATACATATCTTTATTACTCAATTATCTTGATTAAGAAAAAATAGATAAAACACTTGGTTTTGAAGAAGAAAACCTGACTGTGAAGCAATGCAGTCAACTCCTACAAATTAGGGTCGACCCCTTGTTGTTTGATAGAAAGGCTAGACAAACCAATGGTCGACTCTTGCTTTTGAACAGTCGACTCTGAAGATGACCATGTTTACCTAAATCAGTAAGGGTCAACTCTCATGCTTGAAGAATCTACCCCTACTAAATATATACTTTGTATTTTGAGTCAACCTACCATATTTTGAGTCTACCCCCAGTATTATAAATCAACCCTTTGCATTTTGAGTCAACCCTTTGTATTTTGAGTTGACCTGTCATATTTTTGAGTCGACTCTTTGTATTAAAAGTCGACATTGTTTCTGAAGAGTCAACCCCTATATGTTATGAGTCAACTCTTTTGAAAAAGTGTCGACCCTTGTAAAGAAAGAGTAGACCCCTTATGTTTTGAGTTAACTCTTTTGAAAGATTTGACCCTTTAAAGAAAAAGTCGACCCTTGTATGTTATGAGTCACCTCTTTTGAAAAAGAGTTGACCCTTTTAAAAAAAATTTGACTTCTACATGTTAAAAGTCAACTCTTTTGAAAAAGAGTCTGTTCTTCTAAAGAAAGAGTAGACCCCAGTGCTTTATAAATCAACTCCTTTGAACAAAAGTCTACCCCAAAACTTTGTGGGTCGACTTGTAAGTTGAAATTACCCCTCTTTTGACCCTGGTTATAGGTTTAAGATGGTTAAAACAGGTTGTTTAATTGGATAGGGGGTATGATCAATTATGATAGCTTGTTGGTTTCCAAACATGAGTGTATTAACTATCGGAACACCTGAACTGATATGCATAATAAAATGATATGTTACCTTTAACAATATACATAAACTATTATGGTTCATGTGGGAGCTTGATATTTGAAAAAACTAATTGATATTTGGGGTGTGACATTCACTTATTTTCGTACTATAAGGCATATAAGGCATGCATGTATGAGTGTTAGCTCTCTAACGTGCTTAAGGATATGAAGGACCCTATGAGTACAAAGGATGTACATTATAAATGATAAACATGCACACCTAAATAAATGTTGTTCCATCATCACTGGCAAGATGCTCGAATGGTTCAAGGTATCATAGCAATTAGATAGGTTATGAGATAGACAACCCTCATAATCGATTATGACCATTTGCTATCTTGGAGAGGTTAGGCAGTACAAGTCTCCAGTGATACAAGATAGGTTCATCTATTTTCTTGATATTTTTTTATGAGGGCAAGGCACCCTAGTAGATCTCCAGTCACTCGGAGGTTAGGAGGTCAGAGCTATTGATATGTCTTAGGTGATAGGTCTTCAACTACTATAGTTAATACAAGATACATCATAATTCTTGTTAGCGCCAAATGATAGTTATCTCTCAGCCACTAGCCTCTAGCTTGGGTTCCCAGGCAATTAGACCTTCGGATAATAAAATATAATAGCGTAATAAATCCCTGAAGTGCTATGTTCTGTTACAATGTCTATGCATCATCAACGTACCTGAGAGAATATTCAATTCAAGAGAAACAAAGACCTTGCCGATCACACAATTTTGTATTGAAAACATGCTTGAACATATTAGATAGATAAATATACATGCACATGGTTTTTCATTCCATATCTGTCAGGTTGATACTTTTCTGACCTGTGATATATGTTTTAATGTTAAATAATTTCTTATATTTTTTGTGTATATGCATGTCAGGCTTTTATGAGTCTAGTCCTTTAAAGAGAATGAAGGTAAGGAATGACTTGGTGAGCAACACAGGCCAAGATGCGAGACAGGGATGATGAACCAAGACTTTTAGGTTCTATTTTTTATATTTTGATAAGCTTATTTTGTCTAAAACTTGCATCACATAAATTTTAAAATGATATCTATTTTTGCTCAAATTTGTCTTGTTTTATTTACGAGCATTTAAATTATTTTGATTAGTTTGAAAAACGAAAAAGGGTTGAGATTCTAAATAGAATCCTCATTGTTAGACCTGAATCCAAACCCTATGAAAGAAGTTGGATCCAGACCTACACGGTTCACTCCACACCTGCAACCCGCCTGAGGCTTACTAACTTAGGCTAATCAAACAATTTTCCTTGTGTTATAAACCTCATTTTAGACCAACAAAAAAAAATCAAAATTTTCTTGAACTTTTCAAGTTACAAACTTTAGGGTGTTACAGCTGCTACCATATCAGCAGAGTCCTTGTGGGCTTGGTTGGGTTTTGCAATTGCAATTGCTTGCTTGGGAAAGTCATGATGCTGTCATCTATGTCCTTATGTTTTTTACTTTACAGTAAACTCTTTTGTTTCCATATTTATTCCAATCCTAATTTAGGGACCTTCCTATTTGGTTGGTGTATAAGATTGAAAGGCAATCCCATAGGTTTGAAATTTTGTTCTAAGCACAACATCCACACCCCACAAAATGCATTAAGTTTGTTATTAATTATTAATTGGAGGTGCCTCTTCCTCATGGATTGTACGATATGGTTCAATGTATTGGCATTCAAGCAAGCGTTTTAAAAAAGCTTTCTCCTTTTTTCCATAAAAAAAAAACGATCCAGAAAAAAAAGTTTATTGAACAAAACTAAAGCTTATGACATTTAAGACCTCATATATTTTGCTTCTAGAACTTGAAATACTTTTGCTATTACGCAGTAAATTTTCATGATTAAATTCTTCGTGCTCAATAATCCACTAGAAACCAGGCTTTATCATTTTTAGGATAGAGAAATGGTGTAAATGAAAAATGATATTGCTTAAGGTTGGAACTTTAATTACTTGGTCTTGTTGCATTATTGCATTTTAGTTAAAATCATATGCGAATGCAATAAATGCCTTAATTTACATTATTGTACTGAGTAGCCTTAATTTTACATACTGCATACAATGACCAGCACCATTTCCCTCTTAACAAAAGGCTTATATATGTGTATTTTCATCAGTCTATGCTATTGGGAGAACTATTGATCACTAGTGAAGCAATGGAAAACTACAGGGACTTCTCATACTTAATTTATTACGAAACATATTATTGATATTTTACTGTAAAAATATATATTAGTGTAAAAAAGTGCTTGAGTGCATCGTAGCATGTTACATGTGTCCTGCCTCCTAGACACAAGCATCCATATAGCGTGTCCTTGTGACATAGGTGCTAGCTAGACCAAGCTAAGGTTATTGCCCGTCTATTTCAAACAACATCGGACAAATTTGTGTCCTAGTTTCCTGAAAGGTTGTGTATTCATGTCTCATGTCCCTATCAAATCCATATCCGGATTCGTGTCCTTGTGACATGTGCTAGGACCAACTTAGTTTGGTCAGGTTCTGACTGCTTGTAAGCAAAAGCACTTGTGGTCATTTATTTTGTCAATCAGGCAGACTTTTTTTTTGTCCACATTTTTCTAGGGATTTTTACTCCCTCATAATGCCAAAAATCATGGGGAGTTTTTTTTCAAATCGGTTCCATTCATCCCCTATGTCATCCCTATCTTTGTACCCCTGATGAGGACTTTATTGATGCAAGTTGTTTTGATCAAATCTGACTTGCAGTTGTGATCTGCATCATTCATTTAGTGAAGATCAATATTTAAATCGCCGAAATAAGGATTTTTTGGCGATTCAAAAATCAGCGGTTGACAAAAACAAAATTTTGTGATTTTAAAAGATTATATATATATATTTTTTTTGAAAAAATGCGATCCAAAGTTTGATTCTTATTAAATTGACCAGGCTGAATCCATCTATAGGGTCAGATTTGATCAAAACAACCTGAATTGTAAGATTGAAGAGGGTAGGCCACACACCGTGAGGAGTTAGAGTCACCATTTTTTTTGGGTGATTTCAAACACACCCTTATTAAACCCCAAAGGGGTTTTCCATAGTGGGATGGGGCCTAGGCTGCTAGGCAGACAGTCTAGGTTCAAATCCCATGAGCATCATCCCTTGCACAAGGTGAAGTGTGGTGACTGTTTAGGGGCAAGGGGTAAAAGCCTACAGAGTTTTATACTGCCAGGACAATGACTGTAAGTATGGCAGCCAGCGCGGCTAGGTCTTTGATAAGGGAGACTGTTTCTCAGTGAAAATATAAAAAAATGCACCTTTATTGTGCATTTAAATATACTGTTCCCAACAAAATTTAAATGTCGACATGCACCATATGCATCATGCTTCATAACATAAAAGTGTCCACATATAATTCTTCATGCAACCATAGAACAAGACATCTGCATGGCTACAAACGCCAAACGTGTACCTTTGTCTGCATTCATAGGTTTCATTCAAAGACAAGAAGTATTTACTATAGTAATTACAGAGGTACTGGAGGAAAATACAAGACATTGTACTTCTTGTCTTGTTTCTCTTGCAAAACACTCAAAAGCAGCAGCTCAAGTACTAGGGTTAGGTTTTCCAATACCTAAAATAAATATAAATTAAATTGGGCAAGTGTACTTATAAGCTTTGTTTATTAAAATAGATAGTACTAGGTTTTAAGGTTCATCTTATATGCCTAGGCATTACAAAAAATAAATAATTTATCGTTTATCTTATATGAAGTAGTGCTTGCACATGGGCAATGATATGTTAGTTTAACATAGTAAAAAATATCAGCGTTTTTTTCTCTCTAAATCTTGAGATTCTATCACAAGATTTACATAATCTCCAAAAAATGCGATATTTTCAGAAAATAGTGTTTTTATCATGATATTACTGCATTACTTACATTTTTTTATATTTACACAAAGAAACCATCTCGAGGATCATAGACCTAGGGGTGCTGGCTCCGCCTATTGTATTTAGAATCATTGCCCTAGATACTTAACTTTTTATATACTTATCATATTCTAATGTTTTTCTTATATGTTTATATACTATTATAATTTAAATATACAGATTTTTAGATTTTTCAAGGAAAACAAAATTTCTAATTTATGCAAGATTTTCTCAAAAAAAATCCCAACAAGCAAGAGTTGTGACAATGGTCTTAATTATGGGATAATTATTTAAGTTTCCTTTAATTAGTTAATGTATATTCACTAAAAAAAATGCTAATTAGCGACAAATTTTTTTCATCGCAAAAGTTGCTACGGATTAGCGAGAGAAAACCATCCGTCGTAAACACTCGAAATATTTACGAACTTAGCGACTAAAAAAATTCCGTCTCAAAATCCGTCACTAATTAGCGATGGATTAGCGACGACAAATTTATGTCGCAAAACCCATCAGAATTTTTTGAGTGTTTACGACGGATGTGGCGACAAAATTTTTCCGTCGCTAGTCAGCGACGATGTTTGCGACAAAAATATCCCGTCACCAATTACGCTCGCTAGGTAGCGATGGAGTAGCGACAAAATGTTTTTGTCACCTATCCATCGCTAAATGTCGATGTAAAACGCCCATCTAGGGCACAAAAATGATCTTTTCTTCTCTCACCCGCGCCGCTCTTCGTCGGCCGCCCCCTCGCTCTCTTCGGCTGCCGCCCCCTCCTTTCTCTCCGGCCGTCGACCGCCCCCTCCTCTACCCCGCCTCTCATCTCCGGCCCCCTTCCTTGCAAAAGCGGGTGACTGAAGCTGCCAGTGGCCTCCGAGCTCGACGACCCATCGCCTCCTCCCCTGTCCCCTCCCTCGCTTCGGTGACCGCCCCCTTCCTCTCTGGCGTTCTTGCGCATGCCAACGAGAGCTCCTTTCACTTTTTTTTTCTGCAACAGGCCTGGTGGGAGCTCCTTTCACCGTTTCTCTCTGGTATTTTTTTCTGACGTAAATGTTGTTGCTTTTACATGGATGGGAAGGTCACGTAACAGAACCTTGCCGGTGTTTTGATTCTTGGATTGTGAATTTGGGTTCTTCCAATTTTGTTGTTTGGTTGGTTTGAAAAGGTGTTCACTTGATGAATATTTGATTTTTGGACTTCTTAGTCTTAAAAAGAGAAAATAGCATTCCTACACATTCAATGTTTGATGCTTGATGGTTGTTATTTGATATTCAATACATTTTTTTATCAAAATCGATGCTCTCAAACAGTAGAATATAACGAACACTGAAATGTTATTAGCTTTAGTTAGTTTTCATTTAATTACTAGCTTAAATTAGAAATCTGTAGTAGAAATCTTTATTTATTTTAATTCTTTTAATTCAGCTGAATAGATTAGAGTTATTTATTGTTCTTATTAGTTAGTTAAACTTAATATTGATTTTCAGAAGTTACTTTTTATCAATCAGATTAGAAATAGTTGTTTTAATTCAATTATCGTTTTTAGTTAAGTAGTTTAATTTAGTCAATTTAGGAATAACGAGTTATCATTTTTTTAAATTTCTAATTAGTTAGTTTTAATTACTGCCAAGTCTGATTTTCACATCAGTTAGATTAGAGTAAGTAGTTAGAAATTAATTTAGATCAATTTATGTAGAAATCATTTAATTAATTCAGCCAAATTTCCATTTATTGCAATTGTCATTTGTTAGAATAGTATAGAATATTTTCTTTAATTAGTAAGTTATTGTGGCATTAAAATTAGTTCCAAGTTTATCTAGTTAATTAGTTTTAATCTAATATACGTAGTTAGTTTTAGTTTTAATGCATAGTTGATTTTTCTTTGCCTTGCATAGTCATTAATTAATGCATAGTTGCCGAGTTCTTGTTTTCATCCATAGTTGCATAATTTATTAGATTAGGTAGATTAAGTATTTAGTTTATTTAGTTTTTCAGTTGTTATTAGTTACCTTGTATGTTCGTATAACATGTTAGGGAGTAATGGTTAGATATTATGATAGTTAGTTTATTAATTTCTTATTTTTTGACTGCCTTAGAACACATATGAGCATGATTGAATCACATATAAAGTTTTTTGACTGCTTAGAACACATATGAGCATGATAGAATCACATATAAAGTTTTTTTACTGTCTTAGAACACATATAAGCATGATTAAATCACATATAAAGTTTTTTTACTGCCTTAGAACACATATGAGCATGATAGAATCACATATAAAGTTTTTTGACTGCCTTATAACACATATGAGCATAACTGAATCACATATAAAGTTCTTTTACTGCCTTAAAACACATATAAACATGATTGAGTCACATATAAAGTTTTTTTACTGCCTTATAACACATATGAGTATGATTGAATCACATATAAAGTTTTTTTACTGCCTTAGAACACATATGAGCATGATTAAATCACATATAAAGTTTTTTCACTACCTTAGAACATATATGAGCATGATTGAATCAATATGCAAGCTTTTTTACTACCTTAGAACACATATGAGCATAATAAAATCATATATAAAGTTTTTTTACTGCCTTAGAACACATATGAGCATGATTGAATTAATATGCAAGTTTTTGACTGTTTTATAACACATATGAGCATTTTGTTTATATTTTGGTTATAAATATTAACAGTTTGGTTCTCTTGTAGGATGCTGAAGATGATCAGCGTAGAGGAGCTGACGGAGGTATGGAGAGAATGGTAGATCGAGAAAATAAAGAGGATGATGCCCCGAATTTTGACGATGATTAGTTTCATGTATTTAATTTGTTTGACGTACTTGTAATTAATTATAACTTGGCAAAGACTGTATTTTATTGTTTAACTTAGAACCTGTGTTAATTTTGTTTTACCTGTATATGTATTTTGTTTTCTATAAGCAAGTTATATGAATTATATTACAAGAAATTTTTCTTGAGTTTCGTAATTCAATTTTTTTTTAAATTTTTTTAAACATTAGCGACGAATTATTTTCGTCGCCAAGCCGTCGCCAAGCCGTCGCCAATTTCTATCAGACGATGGTTTGCGATGGACTGTGATCCGTCGCTGACTTGCCGACCAAAAGCTAGCGACGGATTATATCCGGATATAATCCATCACCAATCTATCGCAAATTAGCGACATACATAAGTCATTGCTCATTCATCGCTAATTAGCGACAAACTGACGATAGACAAATTCCATCACAATTTAGCGACTAGGAATATGCGATGGCCTATATCCATCGCTAAGTTGTCGCTAAACACATTAGCGACGGAATTTGCAATGGCTTAGCGACAGATAGCGGTCGTCGCTAATACGCATTTTTCTTGTAGTGTATTAGATAAAGGATACTGATACTGTGGTGTAGAATGAGATAGCTGGATGGTTAGGTCGCACTGTCATTATATCATAACCAAGGGTTTCAAGTTCAAATCCCACTCTTTAGACAATTAAATCAAGAGTTTGTTAAAGTGATTTCAAAGTGCCAAGGGCAAATATGTCGTTGGCCTTGCCTTCAGGTGGGACCACCACTGTTTGGACACTTGTCCATTTCAAATTCAATATCAACAATGTTTGGTGCTATTGATTATGACTAGATCCTCTCTCAAACCCTGCCCACCCCAAGAAAACTACATAATATCTAATTGGCTGCCTCTCCTAATCTATACCAGGACCAAGCTCCATTGTATCTTAGGAGAGCCCACTTGAAGTGAAGCCCCTCATGTGATCTCACATTGACAAGGACTATAATGTGAATAAGTTTGTTGGTAGAACTCTTAATGTAAACGAGTCTATCATTGGAAGGACTCTCCTCAACCACAATCATATTGTATGAACTCTAAGGTGATTAAGAATTGTAGAGTCCATAATCAAGTTTGTTTCTCTCATATAACAACCATACAAATCAAGAGAGGTTGACTTATCTCATCGTTCATGAGAGAGAGAGAGAGAGAGAGAGAGAGAGAGAGAGAGAGAGAGAGAGAGAGAGCTTTGTCATGGACATAGGTTAAGCTTGATCGGACCACATCTACTTGTCATTGTGATTGTGAGTGCATGTATTCATTTTTGAGTTGTTCATTTTCATGGTATTAGAGCCAAACAACCTGTATTTTTTTCGCGTGTGTTAAGCACACTAGTATTTGGTTGTGTTCCTCATGGCATCAGTCTCAACATTTTTTTTCGTGTGTGTTAAGCACACTCGTATTTGGTTGTGTTCCTCATGGCATCAGTCTCAACTTCGTATTCATCAGGTCTGCCTTCTCTCATTCCTAATTCAACCATCTAATAGAATACATTTTTGTCATTGGAGCCAATCAAACTTGATCAACACAACTATATCTTATAGAGATCACAAATAGATCACGTCATGTTCTATCAAGACCTCATCAAATATACTTATGGATCCTTTCCCCCTCTCGATCAGTGTATCAGAGTAGGAGAAGAAATACAATTGAATTTAGAATTCATGACTTGAAAATGAGTTTTGGGGACAATCATTCCAATATCTTCCATGTATGAAGCTTGGGCCATGTTGGAAAAGGCACATTCATCCCAGTTCAATGTTCAAATCCTACAATTAAAGAAAGATATCCAAGATGTTCGAAAAGAAGAGAAAAATATGGTAGAGTACCTCAATCACATTAAGTTTCTTGTTGATTCCTTATGTGTTATTAGTGAACCTGTATCTAATGAAAATATGGTTAACTATACATTAAATGGTTTCTCAAAAGATTATGAAAGTTTTGTTACCTCTGTCATTGCTTGAAATTCTCTACCCACCTTTGTAGAAATTTACGAGTTTTTGTTGAATCAAGAAAATATGTTGAACATGATAAATAAGCAATCTCCTCAAGAAGAGTCATCCACCACAACTTTCTTTTCGCAAAGAAAGCATGGAAGAGGTGGTCCCCATGGTAGAGGGAGAGGACACACCAAAGGAGGTTGCCGATTTTTAAAAAAGTTTCAGAATAGAGACAATCAAAGAGATCAGTCTCAGGCCTCACGACCCCCTCAAAAAGAGCATCAGGTTATTAGTCAGTTTTGTGGGCATCGTGACCATACAACCCACACATGCTATGATATCCCCAAGGTGTTTACAACTATGACACTTAATAACATGCAAGACTCTGCATGGTATCCCAACACAAAAGCCACTTATCACGTCACCTGAGAAGATTAGGATATGACCAACAAAAGTGAATATCAGGGCCTAGACAATATCATGGTTGGCAGTGGGACACACCTCCCTCTCTCCAATATAGGTAATCTTTAGCTGCCATTTGATAACAAATTTTTTTGTTAGATGGAGTTCTACATGTTTCTATCAAATGAAATCTCTTGTCAATAACTCAGTTTACAAGAGATAATCATTGTTTGTTTCAATTTGATGCTAATGGATTTTGTGTGAAGGATCTATAGAGTGAGACTACTCTCCTAAAGGGATCGAGTAAGGGAGGACTCTTCTCGTGGCCAATTGGATAACATGAAAAAGAGAATCGGTTTTCTTTAATTAGTTTTGCTAAAGTTAATGATAATAAGTTTAAATTTTCTGATGAAGTATGGCATTGTCATTTGGGTCATCCCAGTTTCAAAGTTTTGAAAAACTTGAGAAAAATAAGTTCATTTTATTTATGAATAATAAGGTTGAATTATGATCATCATGTGTCATAAAAAAGTCTCACAAGTTACCTTTTGCACAAGCTCCATTAGAGCTGATTCATGCGGATCTCTAGGGTACTGCTCCTATCCTGTCTTGTGAAGGATACAAATTTTATTTGTTGCTTGTTGATGATTTTTCAAAGTTTTCATGGTTGTTTTCTCTGGTCAAGAAATCTGATGTTAAATTTTTTCATGTTTCATAAATTTCAAAAATATTGTTGCCAAACAAATTTGTGGCAAAATCAAGAATTTTTATAGTGATGGTGGTGGAGAGTTCGTTATTGATATTTTTACCAATTTTTTAAATAATTGTGACATCAAATGATGGTTGTTGTGTCATTACACCCTAAACAAAATGGTGTGGTAGAAATAAAAAATTGACATATTGTTGATGTAGGTTTGGCTCTGTTATTCCAAGCCTCTCTGGATCATAAATTTTGGGCAGATGCATTCAAAACTGCTATATATCTTATTAATCAGTTTCCTTTACCAAACCTCAGTAAAAAATCTCCATATGAACTCCTCATTAAACGTCTTCTTGGTTATGATCATCTCTAAAGATTTTTTGGTGCACATGTTATATTTACCTGATTTTTTATACTAAGTCTAAATTAGATCCAAGATTCAAACCATGTTTTTCTAGGCTATGGTTTTAATTATAAGTGTTAACTATGTTATGATCATTTAACTAAGAAAATATTGATCTCAAGACATGTTTTTTTTATGAAAGACACTTCCTTTACACCAGGAAAAAAGAATCTTGTACATCACAAGAAGTGTCTGCATGGATTCATAATCCAAGAGCACTTTTGCCTAAGAGTCCTCCGATCAATGAAACTACGAGACAGAATAATTCCTCTATTCCTATCATGTTGCCAAATCCTATGCTCTTACCTAATTGTGTTAGTCATCAAGAGGTTGTTCACCTCCATCAACTTATTGAGTCATGTCATGACACATGTCCTCCTGACTTACCTTCACATGAGCTTGAACATGAACCAAAAACTCCCACACCACTCTAACCAAACCAAACCAAACAAAGTCAGTGACCTTCATGAGCATGCTATCCCATCCAATTATGTGTCTCTAGGTCTAAACCTTATCCTTGACCTAAGTCATCACACTCCTCCTAGAATTCATCACAAGGTTACCAGGTCCCAAGACAAAACTATGAAGCCATGGTTGTTCTTTGAAACCAAATATCATATTGCCCTCTTGAGTGAGATGAGTCAAGAAGATCAAAAACCTTATTCATGTAACCAAATCCTGACTGAACCCAAGTGGCGTCAAGCTATGGAAGAGAAAATTAAGGTTCTTTACCAAAATCAAACTTAGTCTCTGGTTTCTTCCAATAAAGCCATCAATCTTGTTGGGTGCAAATAGATCTATAAAAATTAAAAGACATGCATATGGATCTATAGTTGAAGTGCGACTTGTAACACCTATTTAAAAAAGTTGGGGTTCACTGAGTCCAAGGTTGACCCGACATTATTTGTTTTTTATGACCAGGGAGTACATATGTTTGTTCTAATTTATATTGATGATATTATTGTTACAAGAAACTCAATCACAAACGTTAAAAATAATATTCATAATTTTGAGATTTAGAAAAACTGCATTACTTTCTTGGGATAAAAGTTATTCATGAGTGCTCCGAACTCATGAGAAAATATATTTTAGACCTCTTGGTCTAGGCATGTATGACAGATTGTAAACCTGTGATAACATTAGTTGCTCCAAATGTGACTCTGTCGAAACAAAGTGGACATCTTCTAAAAGATGTTACATAGTACAAAAGTATCGTTGGAATCATGCAATATGTCACATGTACTAGACCTGATATATCATATTCAATTAACAAGGCTTGCCGATTTATGCATGAACCTAGCCCAGACCACTGGGCCCACATTAAACAAATTCTGCATTATTTGAAAGACATAATTAGTCTGGGTCTATAAATCAAAAGGGTTCCCTCTTTTTTATTGTCGGTGTTTTCTAATACTGTCAGATGATCATAAATCTACAAGTGGTTATTTGACTTATATGAAAACCAATCTATTATCATGGAGCTCACTAAACAACATATTGCTGCCAAGTTCAACACAAAAGCATAATGTAAATTCTTTGCAGGTGCAACATCTGAGCTAACCTGACTCAAACAATTATTATCAGAATTGGATGTCCTCCCTTGTGAAGTTCTTATCTTATGGTATGACAATCTTGGTGCCATATATCTTGTTGCTAATCTAGTGTTTCATGCATGAACTAAGCACATCAAAATTGATTATCATTTTGTGCGAGAGAATGTTGCTAGAGGTGAAATTGATGTTCAATTTGTTTCCTCCCAAGAACAAGTTGTTGATTTCTTGACTAAGCCGCTTTTTGGCCCAAGTTCAGTTATTTCAGAGCCAAGCTTAACCGCTTGGAGGTAGGTTTAAGGGGAGAATGTAA
This sequence comes from Nuphar pumila, assembly GCF_984573655.1. Classification (NCBI taxonomy): domain Eukaryota; kingdom Viridiplantae; phylum Streptophyta; class Magnoliopsida; order Nymphaeales; family Nymphaeaceae; genus Nuphar; species Nuphar pumila. The sequence continues at coordinate 29,940,703 of NC_143255.1, forward strand.
AGTTGACAGATTCAGATTGAAACCCAGGTCCACATCCTGGACTAAGCTCCACCGTAGATAAAGAGAGCATACATGAAGTGAAGCTCCACGTGTGCTCTCACGTTGACAAGGACTCTAATGTGAACACGTTAGTTGTTGGTATAACGCTTAATGTAAATGAGTGTACCATTAAAAAAGACTTCATCAACTATAATCATCAAGATTGTATGGACTCTAAGGCGATTAGGAATTATAGAGACAATAATCAAGTTTGTATCTCTCATGTAAACAACCATATAAATCAAGAGAAATCGACTCCTCTCATAATGAATTCGAGAATGAGAGAGAGCAAGAGAGAGCTTCCCTGTGAACGTAGGACAAGCTTGATTGAACCATGTTAACCCTGCATGTCATTGTGATTGTGTGTACGTGTGTTCATATGCGAGTTGTTCATTTTCAGGATTCAATCTAGATCAAGCCTCAGATTCTCAGCCCATTCCAATTGGAATACGAATCAGACTACAAATCTTGGTTCCAAGTATAGTGTGATGAAAGTTTTCTCCAAAAAAAGTCTCCGCCACTTTTCCATAATTCCAAGGAAAAGCTCTTTGTACAACTTGGGGCATGAAATGGTGGACTTGATCTTTGGATTCATCATGATCAATGTAGAACAAGGGGAACCATGATCTGATCGTGATAAAAGTCAAGTTTTTGTAAAAGTTCCACTAAATCCCATAATAGACTGAATACGTATGCAATGTTCATTCTGGTCTTTTGGTTAGATACAAGATTCCTCTCTCTCTCTCTCACTCTCACAAGTCACAACTACCTACAAATTTCCCACGCCAGCAACAAATTGAGTGCAGATGGTTACACCAACAATAATTCTCAATAATTTGCAAGTAATGATACGGTTACGACAAATTACAAACATGTACATCAACATGTTGAAACTGTACAGGGAATTATGCACGAGGCAGAACACCCAGGTCTGAAACTTCTCTGCACACTTTGATGATCATATCAATGGAAACTATAGCTTTGAGATGTACAGGGTAATTCAAGATGAGAGCCATTTTATCCTCGGAGTCCATTTTGATTTCATGTCTCCAGAGATGGCTCAGACAGATACTGGCGCCACTCTGCTGGTAATCGTTTCCGCATTTTTATCAACTTTATAGCTGCAGAGGTTAAGGGTATGGCATGAATGTCGATGTCCTTGGGCGCCTGCAACAAAGGCAGCAAGTAGCCTTTGCAGATCAGTATCAAATATTGTTAGAAGAATCAGACACAAACCCCTAGAGACATTGAGGCAAACAACTACATTATGAGGGTGCAGGCCGGAAATAACTTGATCAGCATGAGTCAGTCTGCATAACTTGGCTCTCACAAGAGATGCAGTGGACTCGGCTTTCTCTGTGACTCGAGCTGGTCACTATGTTGAATCATGTTCCTAAGAATGATATTTAATGTCCAATTCACTTATTCCAATTATAGGATTATGAAATCCCAAGGCTAAGAGGTGAACCAACTTTAGGAACTTTGACCAGCTTCATGCCCATCTCCTCTAGAGTTTTCTGCCCTTTCCTAGTGTTGCACTTTGCACAAGCAGCAACCTGCAATTAATAAATCTTGCATGAAAAACTGTAAGCGTTGCAAATTAGTTCAAATTCAACATTCAGAGTGTCTCCAGACCAGATAATGGCATTTCAGACAGTCAGAACCCCTCAAAAATCACATTTTTCATTTTAATTCTTTTTCCTTCCCACATAAGGCTGCTTGTATGCATGACTAATTTCCATTTTAGGCCTAGGAAAAATGAATTTTTAGTCATGCTTCCTTTTTCAATTGCAGATAGTCGTTTATTTTCATATGTAGTTCTATGATGGCATTTTCTCACACGCTTATTCTTTGTTTTTATTCTACATCTTGTATTAAACGTGAATGGCTTTGTGCATGCAGCAGCAGCCCACTTGTCACTTGAATTATTAAAATTTAAATCATCATGCCACAATTGCTTGTCGAGGTAGGAGTCAGATAAAACTCATGCACTAACCAGGCAATCCCAGTCCAGCTGCTATGAAGCCCAGGCTGGTCAGTTAACAGAATTCTCAAGGCAAAAACCAAGTTGATGCCAAGCAGAATAATCCACTCTTAGGCAGAACAAAGTACATAAAAGTTAAATACTGGAGGCAATTAAAACTGCATTTGACTCACCAAATTCTCCCATTTCCATTCCCCACCACGTGAAATTGGTAAAACATGATCAACAGTCAAATTGTCATGCGAAGAGCAATACCTGCAGATATAAATTAGTTTAATATCTACAAAACTTAAGCTTCAATGCAAAAGACACAAATATATGCAGGAATTTAGTCAGTAGCTGGTGGTTTAGGTAGAATTGTTTGGGTAAACAAATTCAAACATCAAAACATTCAAATGAATAAAAAATAAAAAATAAAAAATAATTCTTCACATGTATGATCACTTTGTATCATGGACACCTTGAAGTACCAATGTTGACATTGGTGTGATGGGCATTTTGAAGTACCCATGTTACATAGGAAGCCCAGAAAGGCTATATCATTTGAATATAGAAACCCCAGTAAGCTAGGTTCCAACACAACTAGAAAAACCAGTAACTATGATTAAGACCAGAGATGCAGAAGATATGCTCATAGACATTCTAAGTGCAAAGAATACCATCAATTAGAAACCATATTTTCCCCTTAATTTTGGTTTTGAACAAGAAGTCCAAAATAAAGTAAGATGGAGAAACAAAGTCACTTATCATAATAAATAATCCAGTAAGAGGAAGATCTCTTCCATTATTCTTTACAGAACTTACTGACAAGTGAAAGCATCGCGAAAGAATATATTTTTGCGACTAAGGTGCTGTTTGATCCTCCTCCTCTTGACAACCTGAAGTAAATTTGGAACCTAAAAATGGCAAGCAAAGAATGCAATAAGTCATAGGCAACATTCAAACACACAAACGAGGATTCAAACTTTTTCCACAGAGACAGTGTGCACTGAATAAGAGTGCCTGCTTACTCTCAGAACAGCTGGTATGTAAAAGCATCCACTTGGGGAAGAGACAGTTTGATCATAGTACTCCAACACATCAGCCTGGTTAAAGCAAGATTAAGATCTCTATTTTTGTTTAACATAACATGTAACAGAAGATAAACAGATACATGAAAAGAAATGGAAAAACAATTAAAACATGTAAACAAGCATGGCAAGAAGACAAAGTTCACTAAGAACATATGCAAGCTAAATTTTAAGAGGTTTGCACTGTTTTATCTTCAAACACAGCCACCAAAAGAAAAACACATATATCACTACAAGTACAATAAATGGGGACATGATCTACCTTCTCCATAAATTCCAAACAAATGGCTCGTCTCCAGCATACGACATTGATGGGCCTAAGCATGATCACAATCAAACAAATTGAATGAAATAAATAAGTCATTTTACCGGCTGTCCCAATAATATCTAGAGAAAATCGTCTTCAGAGCATGAAAAGACAGAAAAATATCATATGGACCATGTGCATAAAAGACTCAAGCACATACTAGATGATACAAAGTTATCAGAAAAAACATCTGAAGGACAGAATGTGGGCTTCCATTTACAAAGAAATATCAGTACGAAAGTATGGTTGCAAATATCAGCTATAATTTGAATTATCATGATATCATTGAGATATTTGCATGAAAATCCTAATAAAATAGCAATAAATTCAATGCCCTTTTTCAATGTATCACAGTGTCATGATTTTAACCATTTTGCTTTTGTAATTATTTTTATCTATTTTTTTTTTCATTATCAAATTACCAAGACTTTTCCAACAAAATTTAAATTTGCTCACTCACAAAATTTCCGAGACGTGACTATGGTGGAAAGTTCTAGGGAAACTGGACAGTATTATTCCTACATAAAGATAAGGTACCAAATTTATACAGAAGTCATTGAACTGAGATGTAGTCTACCATTAAGTTTAATAGTCCTAGGGATTTTTTTTTTCATTAGTGCACCAAAACTGAAGCTGTCCTGTCCTGGTGTAATATTATTAGGGTTGTCAAAGGATCAAATTAAGTTCACATACCTGAACAACCAATTGAACTTTATCTGGAGCCCCTGTGAATCTTCTGGATTTGAAATCGCTGCTTATATACCTGGTGTTGGCCGTAGTATACAAGAACATTTCATAGTATTAATAAGAGAAGGGTTAAGATGATGAAAGAAAAGTTCCGAGAGTTGCAAGTCTATTTTTGTGTTCCAGAGCCAGGGAGAGATCCAATTAGTTGAACAGTTAGATCTGGTTTGGTGTTTTCACATCTACATAGTTAAACAAATCAGAATATAAACAGTATCAGATCCTGCATACTTGTAAAATAACAGCTGATAACGGTGAGGAAACAAGTTAAAGGATATGGATCTGGTAAACCTCATTCTTTCTGTTTACTCCAACTAAGCTACATCCAATCACTTAGGATTTGGTAATACCTACATCACGCTCAAGTCCAAACGATTTATACTCCTATGTATTAACAGGAACACCATAAGAAAAGCTCCATATTTTATAACAGAAGCTCCCAGCAACACTTTGGTTATGAATGAGAATGCAACATTATGCAGTGCTCAACCTTCTGACAAACTAATCTATTTACTCATTTAACTGTGACTTGCTTTATGCTGCACTTTAGGTGATTGACCAGCGCATAGCTTCTGAGGAGGATACGAGAAAATGATTACTGACTTTATGCAACCAAAAGATGACACCTTAGGAAACTCATCAACTTAGTTAGTGGTGTTGCTTTATCTTTTTTTTTTGAAAGAAAATGTTACTTTATCGTTGAACATCCTTAACAATTTACCAAGTTACAGAAGCTACCATAAACCAACACCACTGTACAAAACCAACTAAAAAGGTACAAAAAAGCTACCATATAAATCTATAAAAAAATCTGAATAAATGCTTATTATTAGAACAATATCATAGCCATACACAAACTGCAAAGAAAAGTAGGCAACCAAAGAAAAGCGCTCCATGGACTAAACCACCAACCTGTATGAAATATCCAGCACCAACCCCCTGAAACAAGACAACTCATCAACACCACCACCATCATCAACATCATCATCTTCATCAATGGCATCAACGTCACTATCTTCCCCACTCACCACAGGCCCTTCCCCAGAATCCTCGCCAGACTTGGCTCCCCTTGAGCAGACCCTACCAGCCTCACAACCACCGGCCTTAGACCGATGGATGTGAAGTGGGTGCCCTCCAAATCTTGACCAACAGTCCTTGTGGTGAGATGGGTCCTTGAATTCTAGTGCAAAGGGTTCCCTGTCACCATGGCACAACATTTTAAGGCTCCCCTGGACTGTGAATTGCCCCAGCAATGTGGGTCTGACACCCCTAGTAGTTGAGGAAACTGGGGGGCACTTCATTGCATTCAGTCCCTAAGCAAATCTTTTTCTTGCAGGTTATTGGGAAAAAAGTAAGGTGGTCGTCGCCAAATTTTGTGAACGACGTTTGAAGCGTGTGGGGAGGTCCGGGAGGGCTCCCCACCACAAGATGGGGTTTTGTGCGTAGGAATATCTACTACACGCTTCTTGCCCAGGCAATGAAGTCAGTCGTAGAGGTCATCTGGTCACAAGCTTTGTGCGTGTGGGGGTTTGCTTTGCCCATTCAGTTGTGTGTGCTCGCGCGCCCGTGCACAGTGGCAAATATCGGCGATATTAATATAGTTAAAAAAACACGATATTTTTAGTCTACGTTTTGAACAACGTATGGCCAGTCAGTGTCGCAAATCTCGGTGGTATTAGTATTAGTAAAAACATTGTCTCGGTTTGCGCTTTAAACGGACTAAAATATCGTGAGATTTTGAAAATATCTCCATATTGTCATGTAGACGAAAATATATTTACTTATGTTGGCACATCAGATTCAATATACAAAGTTTGAGATCCATGACATTCAAACATACCCCAAGACTTTCCTCCCAGTCGGATAACTAAAACCCTCAAACCCTAGTTTTTCCTCCACTCAATTCACCCTAATTAAAGAACCCTTTTCTTGAATAAATTGATCCAATTCACCATTGAATGGATGTTATCTACACTGTTTGCACTTTGCAGTTACCGTAGTTGTACTTTCACTTCCAATTACCCTATGAGGAGTTAAGGAGTCGGGAGAGTAGAACTATTGGAATTCAAGAGAAATGGATTCAGGAGGAGTTGTGGACCCCTCTTTTGTTTGGAAGCATAAACAACTCTTTAAAGGATCCAAACTTGTAACTATTTCGTATTCTTCACCATGTTTGGAAACTTGTAACATGGTATTTGGGTTGGGCTAGGGCCTATAAATTAGTTCTTAGCTTGGCCGCCATATATATATATATATATAACATAAAAGTTTAAGATTTACGGAGGTAAAATTCTATTGTTTATTGAGGTACAATAGATGAATATAAGATTTATTAAGGTAAATGGGATAAAAATTTTGAACGCAAATACCACATCTTTTTAAGAGGAGTTCAAATAGGTATTTTGAAGGATTTGGTATCGACTAATCACCAGCCTAAAATGTCGACTCTCTCCAACTCCTTATCCCAAATGAAAGCTAAATCCGTGAAATGAGTGTCACATCAAATAACTGTCTCTGATTACACTACAAATACTCCAATAACATGCTCCCAAACAGAGCCTTAGACATCTAGAGGGTACAGTTTTGGCTCTAGGGTCTTTCACTCCAAGCTTAGCCTTTTTGGGGATTCAATTAATTCATTCTTGTATATAGGCACCATCATGGTACCAATCATGGAGGTTGCTCTTTTCAGTGCATGCTCACATGCCAATCATTGTGTCTCATCAAGCATAACACACACTTGCCTGCACGCACACACACAAAGTGATAAAAGAGATTTAACCATAGTTATTAGAAGTGGAAACTCCATGAATTTTTGATATTTTTTTTATGAATAAAGACAAATTTAATGCTAAAACATTATTTGAACTTAAGATGATATTTAATTCTAATTTGAGCTTTAATTTGAATTTGAAATGAATCTTAAATTGAGAATTTAATTTGAATTGAGTATGAATTTGAACTTAGAGTCTCACTGAATTTCGATTTCAATTTTTGGAATTCAGATTCAGATTTGGGTTTAATTCAGATTTAATAAATGGATCTCGGATGTTCTAATTGGATTTTGATTTTATTCAAATTTTTATCTAAACTATAATTAAATTAAATGTCAATTCAAAATTTGAATTATATAATAATTTGAATCTTTGCTAAAATTGAATTTAGAATTTAAATTAAATTTGAATGTAACACCTATGAATTTTTAAAGCATTTTTAATGAATAAAATGAATATTAATAAATATTTTTGTGTGAAAAAATGTAAGAATGCAAACTAGTCTAAATCTATTTTTAAAAGACATTTCATGAAGAATTAAAGTTGATTTTAGTGAAATTTGTATTCAAAATCAAATTTATGAAAAAATAAAATTTTAATGAAAGAATTGGCAAATTTTGTCCAACTAAAGTTGAATGTGATTTTAGATGAATTTAGGTTTTATTTGATAAGTATGTAATGTAATTGTATTAAATTAGAATTGGATTTATATGGATTTAAAATCTAAATTCTAAAATAATACAAAATATTAAATAAGGATTTTATGGAATGGAAAACTTAAATTAACTAAATTTCAGAAAATAGTAGAGGTTCATAGAGTGGGGCATCCCCCTATGTGAGATCATCCTATGTGGCATCTCATGTTGAAATTAAGTTTGAAAATTTGCAAGTTAAAACCCTAGAAAATGATATTTCAAAAGTTTCTTAAAAAGGAAACAAGTAAAAAAAATAACGAAAATAAGTTTTTTTAAAAACTTGCCAAAACCAACAAAAAAAAACTTGTGTGAATTTTTGACTTAGAGAGGACATCCTCTAGGGTGGGACATCACATCCTAGAAGACCCTCTTGGTTGGACTATTAGGCAATAGGAAGTAACAAAAAAAAGTTAGAAGTAAAAAATTTACCAAATAAGTTAGTGAATTAGTACCTTGGCTAAGTGGTTGAAAATTGGTAAGTTGAAAGCACAACTGGGAATGTCTCATGCTTGTGGACCCCATGTGCTTGCTTGGATCTTATGAGATATGTGATATAACTACCAAATATGATTATATATATATATTATATGATTTAATAGTTAGTTATGTTAATATAGTTAAGTGGAATTGGAAAAAAATAGGAGAGGTGATTTGAAAATGTTCAAAATGAATTTAGAAATGACTAAAATTTTTGAGGAATTAGGAAGGTATGAAAAGAGAAAAAAGAGTATATAAAGAGCCAAGAGGGGCTAACGCCCCCCCTCCCTTGGGATTCTTCAGTGTTTTTTTAAGTTCTCTCTCTCATTCTCTATTTTTTTCTCTCCTTCCTCTATTGTGTTTAGAAGATCTAAACCACTATTAGAGAGTGACTGATAAAAGAGTTATATCCACACATTGAAGGAGTTGTGCAGATCGAGTCATCTAACCAGTCCTTTTTAGAAAAATAAAGGTTCCCATTAATTCCTTTTGTGGAGGTCTCTATTTGGTAGCATTTGGAAACACTGGGTCTTAATTTGGAATTTAGAAAAACTTGGCACCTAAGAATATCAGGTAAAAGGTACGTGTGAAAGGAAAATTTTCATTGCAAAACTACGTCACAAGCTACAAAAATAGCTCTTTTTCTATTTAGAAAATTGCTCACTCAACAGTTCATGGATAACAACAAGATGCGGCTGTGAGTAGGGGTGTCAAGGGGTAGGGTTTAGTTTCGGACCCACGTGAAACCAGATTTGAACCAGATTTTTGGGTATGGTATCGGGTTTGGACCTAAGTCTAATTGTGTTTACTATAAGAAAAATCATACCCGGACCCAATAAGAACTACATGAACCGGACTCAGATCATACCCGATAAAATAATATTTTTTTATCATTTTACATTAAAAATCTATGGGTCATAATTAATCAAAACTCTTGTTGGGTCCGGGTCTGGTATACCTTAAAGAAAGGAAGAATCAATGGAATGCTTAGTCATTTCCTTCACGGTTGGAAGAAAAAAACATCCACAAATGAAGAAAGAGTCGACGGGTGAGCTCGATGAGTGCAATAGGAGTATCCGTCGACAAAAAGATCACCCTAAGATGATCATCTCATGGCTATTGAGAACGAATTAAATCAGATGGATGGATACTAGGTGGTGCACATATCCACCGTGTTGTTATGAGCTACTATTGTTGTATTGTTGGGTCGAGAGTTATTCAAGACCATCCTCATTCTTGAACAAAAACCCATTTTATGATTTATTCCATCTATTTCATGACCTGAACAAAGGAAGATGATGCATCGAATGTGAATGTAGGTGTTGTAATTAGCCAAAAATGAGCAGCCCATCTCATTTCTAAGTAAAGCCACCAGTACTATAAAAGAAGAAGCACAACAGAAGGTTAAGGGGCAGAGCGATCGACTACCGACCATGAAAAAGACACCTAAAACAAGAAACCTTGACATTGTGGAAGTCAAGTCATCAGTTTGAGCATGATTATCCTTAAACCCAATGTGAGCTTTTCTATTTTGACCAACCGCCCTATGAATTGGTTATTCTTAAACAAGTTTGATCCAAGACTTGAGATAAAAGGGTGTAGTCCTTGTATTAATCTGACCTTCTGTCCGGACCCAAGTCTTAATCGGGTCCTTTTTTTTATCATACTAGGACTCTATAGGGTTTGGTCTGGGTAAATCCAACCCGTTCACACCCTAGCTGTGAGGCTTTTTTAGGGGTGACAAAATCTGACACGACCCACCAACCCGCTTCTTAGTCGGGTTTGGTTTTGGCTTAAACGGGTTCGTGTCGTAAACTGGTCGACCCACCTAACCCGTTTATTAAATGGGTCAGGTTCGTGTTAGGGGTATGCCAACTCGCCAACCCAGCTGACCCGTTTAATAAACGGGTCGGGGTCGGGTTCGCCTCTTTACCCTAATTCAAATCCTTTACTTCGCTCTTCTTCTTGCCCTAATTCACGCACTAATCCTCTACCCCTCTCTCTTTCTTCTCTGTGTGCAGCACCCGCCTCTCAATGTAGGCCATGGCCACCGTCCCGTTCGCCTTCTCTTTCGTCGCTTTGGTGCCGTTTGAAGGCCTGAGGCCCTCGCGGGTTAGGGTTTCGTCCCTCAGCCACGCCGGTCTAGCACTGAAGAAGTCGGCCTTCGAGAGACTCTCTGTGAGGGCAACAATCACCTCTCTCCATAGGCCATGGCCACCATCCCATTCGCCTCCTCTTCCATCGCTCTGGCGTCGTTCGAAGGCCTGAGGCCCTCGCGGGTTAGGGTTTTGTCCCTCAGCCATGACAGTCTAGCGCTGGAGAAGCCGGCCTCCGAGTCTTCGTGAGGGCAACAACCGTCATCGCGCCCAAGGTATTTGGAGTGCTCTCCCCAACCCGTTTACCCGACCTGACCCGTTTATTAAATGAGTTAGGCGGGTCGTGTCGGGTTACCCGTTTAATAAACGGGTCTGGTTCGTGTTGAGGTATGCTAACCCGCCAACCCGACCCGATTGCCACCCCTAGGCTTTTTGTACTGTCCTAGCAACTCCACCTCTCAATCTTCTCAAATTAACAAAAGAAAAAAATGTACCTGAATGCTCAAGATAGCATTCCAAATCAAGTCCTCAGTATTATCTAGCCACGTTTGCAGGAAAGAGTTCTTTTTTTTCAAAATGCTCTGTACCTTTTTATGTATTCACATCTTTGTCACTGTGGAAGCATTTCCGCGGTTGGCTTGTTTCTTAGATAGTCTCCAATATTACCAGCCGAAAGATACGCCATACCAGTGCCAATGGACCACCACGTTGGTTTGTATGGTAAATGGATCCTGAGATTTAATGTGATGCGACCAATATCACAAAACTGATTCTCAAGAAAGTCTCACAATATCCTTTTAAATGTTGGTTTTTCTGCAGAAAATCTAGGAAAATGTGGGCATATGTAAAGATACAAAAATATAAGCAATGTACAAAGAATGTAAATAGCACTTCTGCAATAAGAATGTGATATTTTTAAAAAGAAGCTGTACTTTAAAACTGTGGCATTTTTTCTATATTATATTGGCCTTTGAAAATATTGCATAACATCATCGATATTTTAGACCTAGGTTGCAACTTCTAAATTACAAATTTAAAGTGGCTAGTTGGTCATAACCTTGGACAAGTTGAGAGTAGATCAGGTGATCTGCCAAATCAGTGCTTCACTGTCCATAAATTGCATAAAAACAGTGGGGGTCTGGTGGGATGCCACAATGGACGGTGAAGATGTCAAATCATTTTATTAAAGTGATTTGACGTATCACTTGATCTGCTCTCCCAAACGGTGAAGCTGGGAACCAACTTAAATTCCAAAATCAGATAGATTCTGGCTTGGGTCATTGAATTGATTTTCTTTTTTTCGATTTAACTTGGATGGGCCTGGAGGTAGGGGTGGCAATTGTGTCGGGTCTGTGGGTTGGCGGGTCAGAACACCTCAACACGAACCCGACCCGTTTATTAAACGGGTCGGATGTGGCAAACATGAACACGACCCATTTATTAAACAGGTAACCTGACCTGACACAGTTAACCCGTTTAATAAATGGGTCGGGTTGACCCGACACGATTATATCTTTCCGTTAAAAGATGTTGCAAGTATGAAATAAGAAGGAGGAGTTATTTTAAGTAAGAAGAAATTAAAAAGAGTTATACTTTTAACTTGATTTGATGTTAAAAAAAATTAACGCTTTTTTCAGATGAGAACATTTAATACTATTGCTCTCAAATCTTGTCACTTCTGAGATTAACTTTCCACCTCTTTCTGTTTCTCACATTTAATGTTATTGCTCTTAAGTCTTGTCACCTTTGCAGGGCGAGTTTTAAATATTTAAAAGTGTCGTGTATATTTAAAACGGGTCGACACGATTACCAGTTTGGATTACAAATGGGTTGCGAATTTAATCATCCCAAAGAACCATTTTAAATATAAATGGGTTGCGGGTTGACCCGCCCGCCTAACCCGTTTATTAAACGGGTCAAACGGGTTGGCGGGTTGGCATACCCCTAACACGAACCCGACCCGTTTAATAAATGGGTTAGGTGGGTCGACCCGTTTATGACACAAACCCGTTTAAGCCAAACCCGAACCCGACTAAGAAGCGGGTTGGCGGGTCGTGTCAAATTTTGCCACCCCTTACTTGGAGGTGTCACTTTGATTGTGAACCTCTAGCGTTATCTACTGTCTAAAACTGCATGAGCTCCCCCCACCCCAACACAATAGGAATGATGATGTAAATTGAAAGGGCCCCAATTATGAGAAAACTGTGCTATGCATGAAATTCAAACAAAAAAAACTAAAAATTACATAAAACTAAAAAAATAACAATTCTTAATCATTCAACTCTCAATTATCCCTAATCCCTACCCCTAAAAATACGATGGATTTTGGATAAAATTCGAATACAAAAATAAATTCAAAACAGAAATCCAAATCATAAATGCTAACTATAGATCCAATTGAATCTTATATCGCTTATGAAGCCGACTTACACACAACTTTGCTCCTGCATCATTTTCCCTGGGCTAGAATAAGACTCGGCCTCGAGTTTGGTCTGCTTTCGTTTCTTCTAGTTTCTATCGACTTCTAAGAACCACAAAGGTGTTATCATCTCTAACGGGTATAGATTGATGCACTGATTCAGAGAAATTGACCAACAATCCAAATAAAGAGAGTATATGGACTATTGTTGCCCCTGATGGTTGGTGTAACATAATACTTAATGAATCCATTTGTAATATTTGAGAAAGGTAGAGCCAACTGTAAAGGCTTTTAGATCCAAATATAATTGATTGGATCCAAATTGGTTTCACCTAGGTCAAACAGATATTTTAATGGTTGTTTAGGTAGTGGATAGGTGTGCATGGGTATTGGTGGGTTTTGTTGTTGAGCAGGCCGATTTTGGGTTTGGGTGAGGTTCAATTCATGAGTCGGATTTAGGTTTGGGTGGTCAAGATATCGGGCTTGGTAAGGATCTGATTAGATCATGATCAGATCAGAAGAATATTGAATTTTTGGACCTAGATTGGTATAGGTTGGATATTGGATTGAGTTTTGAGGGTAAAAGGTCGGGCTAAGACTCAATCTATATCCAAAATTATGTCCGGTCTAGTCTTGACCCGATCCAAATTGGAATTGGATGGCACCCTCCAATGGATTTTCTGCCGAAAGCTAGAACTCCTACAGGTTGGCCTCTCCCACCTCTAACTTGATGGGCGATGGCCAGTTGATCAGAAGCCTCTCCCCCCATCAGTCCTCTTGAAGGGAGAGAGAAGGATGGGTAGGGGTACACTGATTGTCAGATTTCGCTTGACCCGTCTACAATAGCGTACCTCGTGACATTGGATCCTTCGTCTGAGAGTGTTCTGATGGTGGAGAGTGATTAGCGAACAACGATTGAGCGTTCTCAAAAGCCAACATTGTTGTCTCACCATCATAGATGGGCATCTTTCTATGAGATTCTTGAGTGTCGCGTATCTGCTCCTTTTCTTCTTTTGATCATCGCATGAACACCTCAAGCATATGTTTCACCTTGAAGAATCGTTGGTCAAACATTGCAAGCCTCTGGTTCGTGTCTGTCACGTTCCTAGTCTTTGCATATCAACTTTCAAATTGGTCACTTCGGAGGGAAGATCCATTGCCGAACCTTTATCCTCAACTATGATTTCCTGAATATTTTTCTCTTGATTGCCTTGTGGGATCGTCACAAGATCGAGATCTTTCTCTTATACCAACTGATGTACATTGAGAGAACTTGATTTACGAGAAAACTACTTTACCCTACTCCTATTCCGAAATCCAAAGAAAAGCAAAAAAAAATTGAAAATTGCATAAAACTCAAGAAAATAATATTTTTTAATCATTCAACTCTCAATTGTCCTTAATCCCTCTCACGTAACAAGTATTTATAGAAAAAAACCCTAACTCTATGATAGATCTTGAATAAGATCCCAATATGAAAATAAACCTAAAACAAAAATTCAAATCCTAAATACTAACTATGAATCCAATTGGATCTTGGATAGCTTATGAACCCAGCTTACACACAGCTCCGCTGCTGCATTAGATGGTTTCTCACTTTTTTTTATAAGCCGAAGAAACCACACCTCGCATGAAGAGTTGGTCGCATTGACTCAGGTTGCCATACCTCCAGTCATCATGCTGACGGTGTGAGACTCCGAGGTTATGACCCTCACCCCGGAGCTTACGTTGGGCATTGGCTTATGCAGAGGAGAGACGCTAATGAGAATCAAACCTTGACCACCCATCTAGTGACCAAGGCCCCACCAGGATAACAAATTCTCAGTTTGATTCAGCTTGAAAGCTTTAAGCAGACCCACCTAGCCAGGTGTGCAAAGTCATTATGGCAGAATTGAGAGACTTGTAATAGACAATGCCACAATGGAAACTCAGACATGGATATGTCGCAATTGGTGCAGATGAGACAATCCTATCCCTCTCCAAGAGCATGTTTTAGTGCCACTAAAAACTCAACAATTTTCTTTCTTTTTTTTTCTTTGGGATCCAAACATTACTTGTTGTGACATAACGACATCCTATTTTGTGGTTCAATTGATGATGTAGTGTCACTTTCAGTGCAGGTGCTCATGGATTACTGTGAACCAAGTTTTATTAAGTCCACCAAATTATCATTTCTGATCCTCAATACGTTATCGTGCTAAAAAAAGCAAAAGGAAAACAATGACCACCACATGCCTAATGACTTGACTTGCAAACCCTTGTAGCAGGTTATATGTCCCCCCCCGAACAGGGCAGTTAGCTACATCTCATGTTCGGGGGTCCGAAAGAGCACCACGTATGTAAGCATGTGTGTCTCGTATCCCCATGTTTGTTAGCATTAATTAGCATTGGAGTTTGATGCGATTGCAAAGACTTAAGTACCCTCTCCTCCATTGGTGCAAAAAAAATGACGATTCTTAAAAATGAGTGGTTGTAAAGACTTAAGTGCCCCGAAGATGATTATTTAAGACCCAGTCTCTGCACTGCAGGATTATCTGAGAAAGAAATCTCCCGTGGAGGAGGCCATGAACATCAACCCTCTCACTCTCTCTCTCCCTTCTATTTCTGCTTCTATGCACATCCAACAGAAGATCTTACATTGCTCCATCAAGCACCAGCTGACCTGCACATTGACTGTTGTGGAGCCTGATTCAGAGTTTTTACCCTTACAGAAGGAGGGTTTGGGGGCTCATCCCAGCGTGGGTAGCATCATTCAACTAAATGAGTTGTAAATCCTGATTCCGAGTTTTTACCCTTACAGGAGAGGGGTCTGGGGGCTCCTCCCAACGTGGGTAGCGTCATTCAACTTGAAGAGTTGTGGAGTCTGATTCAAAGTTTTTACCCTTACAAAAAATGGGGGTCTGAGGGCTCCTCTCAGTGTGGGTAGCATCATTCAACTTGAAGAGTTGTGGAGTCTGATTCAGAGTTTTTACCCTTACAGAAGGGGGGTATGAGGGCTCCTCCCAGCGTGGGTAGCATCATTCAACTTGATGAGTTGTGGAGTTTGATTCAGAGTTTTTACCCTTATAGGAGGAGGGTTTGGGGGCTCCTCCCAACGTGGATAGCATCGTTCAACTTGATTCGTTGTGTAGCCTGATTCAGAGCTTTTGCCCTTACAGGAGAAGGGTTTGAGGGGCTCCTCTCAGCGTGGGTAGTATCGTTCAACTTGATTCGTTGTGGAGCCTGATTTAGAGTTTTTACCCTTACAGGAGGGGGGTCCGAGGGCTCCGCCCCCCCCGGCACGGGTCCCGGGTGTCGTGGTCAAAAAATGCACAAGGTGTCATGGTGAGAAAGACATATGTTTGTTCTAAGCAAGGTTGAAAGAAATCAATGGAAAATCCAACATGGAGCATGCCAGAATCAATATGTGGATGTCAAGCGAGAATGGTGTTGTGCAACTCAAATAACACAATAATAAGGGTCTGGTTCTTAGTTAAAATGGGGAATAAAATGACAATAGAAATTGCTTAAAATT
Organism: Nuphar pumila; assembly: GCF_984573655.1. NCBI lineage: Eukaryota > Viridiplantae > Streptophyta > Magnoliopsida > Nymphaeales > Nymphaeaceae > Nuphar > Nuphar pumila. Next base: position 29,956,822 of record NC_143255.1, read on the forward strand.
TACAGAAATAAACTAGACTCAATAACGAAGATACCATTTTTTACGGATTTGGAATATGACCTCCGGTTAGGGAGATATGACCCTGACAAGTTGGTCCTAATTCGGGTAGCGATTTACAGCGATTTGCTTACTGAATAACACTATAAATCGCTACAGCGATTTGCGGAAGACACTACAAATCGCTATAGTGAGATTCAAAAACACTATAAATCGCTATAGCGATTTGCGGAAGACACTACAAATCGCTATAGTGAGATTCAAAAACACTATAAATTGCTATAGCGATTTGCGGAAGACACTACAAATCACTATAGTGAGATTCAAAAACACTATAAATCGCTATAGCGATTTGCGGAAGACACTACAAATCGTTGTTGAAAAGCTGGTTAACACTATAAACGTTGTGGGGCTCGTTAGAGACTCAAAAATACTACAAATCGTTGTAGGAAAGCCCGATAACACTACAAATCGTTGTTGGAAGGCCCCAAAAAAATTTGGTCTGGAGGGCGCTGCCCCCCAAGCCCCACGCCAGGGGCGGCCCCCCTGGACCCCCGCGCCGGGGGGGAGCCCCCCAGACCCCCCTCTTGTAAGGGCAAAAACTCTAAATCAAGCTCCACAACGAATCAAGTTGAACGATGCTACCCACGCTGGGAGGAGCCCCCAAACCCTTCTCCTGTAAGGGCAAAAACTCTGAATCAGACTCCACAACTCTTTAAGTTGAACGATGCTACAGTCAATGTGCTGGTCAGTCGGTGTTTGATGGAGAAATGTAGGATCGTCTGTTGGATGTGCACAAAAGTAGAGAGAGAAGGGAGAGAGAGTGAGAGGGTTGATGTTCATGGCTTTCTCCAGGGAGAACTCTTTGCCTCCCTTGATTTCTTCTCTAGAGAGAGTGAGAGGGTTTTACAGTGTTTTACGGAGAAAGAAGAAGAAGACTTTGAAGAGTCAACATCATCCTTGACTTTCTGGATGGAGGACATGTTTGTCCTTTTTTTGAACGGAGAAAGAAGAAGAAGACTTTGAAGAGTCAACATCATCCTCGACTTTCTGGATGGAGAACATGTTTGTCCTTTTTTTGAACGGAGAAAGAAGAAGAAGACTTTGAAGAGTCAACATCATCCTCGACTTTCTGGATGGAGGACATGTTTGTCCTTTTTTTGAACTGTTTGTTTTTTCTTTTTTGAATGAAGGACATTTTTGTCATTTTCTCAAACCATCACTTTATGAGAAGAATAGCAAGAAAGGGTACTTAAGTCTTTGCAACAACACCAGAGTCCGATGCAAAGTTATGTCAACATACACAGGAATACGAGCCCCATGTGCTTGTATACGTGGTGCTCATTGAACACAGACGTGAGATTCAGTGAATCATCGCGGGGGGGGGGGGGGAACATACACCACCCTCTCCTAATTCTGTTTAACTAACCTCATGAAAACGGCTAAAAGAACACTGACTGGACACCTATGTCACAAAGATTTGTGGACACTGAACATGTGAAGAGAGCTCGACTCTATAGTTTGAGAATATCAGAAAATAGGACACAAGGGAAACCAGATTTTTTATTTTTTTAATAAAAAATAATTTTGATACTTAAATAATAATAATACTTTATTATTAAAATATCAAAAACATTAAAATAATGGTTGTGTGCGTGTGTGTGTGTTGGTGTCCACGATCGTGTGCCCAGTCGTATAGTCAGGGACACACCCAAAATGGTGTGTCCATGTGATATAGCTGGACATGTCATTTTTGTGTAATTTCGTTTACCCATAGAAGCGCCAAACATTCAGTGTTATGCCAAAGGCAAATAAGTTTTACTTCAAGAATCAAGAATAATTACGTGAATTACACAATATCAAAATTTATCCCATTTTGTTGATGCCCTTATCGTGAAACTTCAAGAACCCAAACAAAAACATGACTTCCCTTCCAACGGCACGCATATAGGAAATCCGAAAAACTTAGAAGTTCTGGATTTTAGGTCGAATATAGGCAAGCTCTTGATATCCTGAACTTTGAAATTCAGGACCATTTATTAGTAAAAAAGCCACCACATAAAACCATGTTCTCGTTTCTAAAAATTCAAAAACCCCAACAAAAATCAGACCTGAAATTTGATTATATCCATTTCACACCTGAAATTTGAAGTGGATATTAGACCAAACACGCATGCAGCCCATCCCCACACAACAAAAACAAAATACAGCAGAAATAAGCAGCTTGCTAGTATATATTGAGACTCGGTTGTATACGCGGATAAGCTGAGGCCTTTATCGCTGCTGCGAGTAAAAGTAGGCATCACACAGAGCAAACCAACCAAAATAGAAGAAAGAATATAATTTTTAACATTTAACAGAAAAATGCAGGCATATGTTACAAGCTTTTGTTTGAAATGTTACATACATCATCAAAGGTCCAACCATAAAGATCCGTTTGAAGTACACTCAAGCTTTGAATTTTTTTCATTATGAATCTATAACTGAAGATATATCCAAAGAAAAAAAAATATATAAGGGAGATTTTGCTGTTCTCACCAAGCAATAAGCAGGCTTCTTTGTCCTGCGTTTGTATTTATTTTGTCTTCTTTTACTCGGCCACACTGACTGATGCGTAATCCGCATGGGCATGCATGACCAGGTGAGGTGAACGTTCTTCAAGAAATAATGGAAGTTCCGTTGGGTTTGCTCTATATCACCAATAATCACCACATGAACAACTCCCATTATCAAAATGATGAAACCGGTTTGCATCTCGTACTATAATGACCCGATTAACAATCTTGGACACAAACTTCATGAAAGTATGGCAATCATTGCACACACGCAGGTTTTTCATTACACGAAGGGGGATCCCAGGAGGTGAACTCATAAGTCCAAAAGAAACTGCCAACTTCTCACTGTGCACATATACACTTGGGTCTTTCTGTTGCAGCTCTAAGTCATGCAAGAGGCTCTGATGATCAGGAACATACCCAATCTCCACTACTCGATTAGATAATTCCTCTAAATATTCATAAATCTTATCTGCTAATGGATGAAGGCAATCACCAACAAAGAATGCATGGATATTGTTCTTAACTTCAATCCAGCTTTGACCAGGCTCTTTCTTCACTCTCCTGTCCTTCATCATCTGCCTTATTTGATCTCTAGCATCCCACTTTCTAAGTGCTGCATATATATTGGACAATAATACATAAGTTGCAGAATCATGTGGCTCCAATTCTAGAAGTTGCTGCGCAGCAAGCTGCCCTAGTTCCAGGTTTCTGTGAACAGTACAAGCACTGAGAAGGGTTCTCCAAACCATAGCATCAGGCTTGATGAGCATCTTCTCTATAAAATCCTGCGCATCATCAAAACGTCCAGCACGGCCAAGAATATCGACAACACAAGCATAGTGTTCCGGTCTTGGGATGATGTTATGCTCATTACTCATGGACCTAAAGTAGCCAAGGCCTTCACCCACTAAGCCCACATGACTGCAAGCAGAAAGAACACCAATAAAGGTGATGTGGTTTGGTCTCACACCTTCTTCTTTCATCCACTCAAAAAGTCCCAATGCTTCTCTACCACACCCATGTTGTGCATAACCTGTGATAATTGCATTCCATGAGACTTCATTCTTTTGTGGAATGATAAGAAACTCTCTGTATGCATCTTCAATGCACCCACACTTTGCATAGAGTGAAACCAATACATTACCAGCCTCTGTATCTGACTCAAAACCGCTTTTTATCATCATAGTGTGCATCTGTTTCCCTTGTTTTACATCTGCTAAGTTTGCAGAAGCACTTACGGTGGAGCAGAAAGTGTACAAGCTTGCTTCAATCCCAGCCCTATGCATCCGGGCAAAAACCTGCAGAGCTTCCTCACAGTTTCCACTTTGTGCAAATCCTGATATCAAGCCATTCCATGTTATTGGATCTGAATCACCAACAGACTGAAATGCAGCATATGCTTCTTTGATGTGGCCACATCTTGCATACAAAGTTACAAGCGCATTTCTGATAGATAGATCTGATGAATAACCATGAACCACTGACTGGGCATGAATCTTCCGCCCCTCTTCAAGTGCTTGCAGGCCAGCACAAGCACTAATAGCACTAGATAATCCTATATTATCAGAACGCATCCCTTGAAGCTGCATCTTTTCAAAAAGTTCCAGGGCTTCAGCAAATCTGTCATGCTGAGAATATCCAGAGATCATTGAAGTCCATGAGACAATGTCTTGTTCAGGAAGATGGTCAAGGATTTTTTGAGCAACATCCAGTCTCCCACATTTGGAATACATGTCTATCAGCACACTACACACATAGACATTAAGCTGAAAACCAGTTTTAATGGTCTGAGTGTGAATCTGTTCTCCAAGACCAACGATTCCTAAGGAAGCACATGTCCTCAGTACACTAGGATATGTGTATTCATTGGGATCTACCCCTGCAATCTGCATCTGGGAAAACAGTTCAAAAGAGTCCTCTAGATTGCCAATTTGCCCATATGCAACAAGCATCAAATTCCATAGCACCACATTGTTTTTCTTTGTGGTATCGAAAAGCTCAGAGGCAGCAGTGAGATCACCTGATTTTACATAAAAGTCGAGCAGAGAACCTTCAACAACAAAATCTGATCCATCCCCAGATTTAGTAACATATGCATGAAGCTCCTGCCCTTTCCAAATGTCACCAATACTAGCACAGGCACTCAATAAGCTTGCAACGGTGACAGGATCTGGTTTTAAGCCAGAAACTTGCATCTGCTTGAAGAATTCCAGTGCTCTCTCACTATTTCCACATTGTGCATGTCCTGAGATCATTGAATTCCATGTAACACCATCTCGGTGAAGCATCTCATGGAACATTTGGTCTGCTAAGCCTGGATTCCCACATCTAGAATATAAAGTAACAAGAGCATTGCCAACAAAGGTTTCAGAGCAGAATCCCAGCTTATAAGCTTGTGCATGAATCTGCTTGCCTTGTTCAAAAAATTCAAGTTTAGTGCAAGCACTAAGTACTGTAGAGAAGACAAAAGGGGTGGGTGCAGTACCAGATCCCTGCATCTGAGAAAAAAGAATGAGGGCATCTTCACTGTGACCATTCTGAGTATAGCCAGATATCATGGCTACCCAGGAAGTGCTGTTTCTCCAACTCAGTTCATCAAAGATCATGCAAGCCCCAATGACATCACCAGCTTTTGCATACAGATCGATCAGTGGATTCCCAACAGCTAGATTTGCCTGAAATCCTAACCGAACAATCTTCCCATGCAACTGCCTCACGAAACCAAAAACAGCAGAGCCTCCAAAGCAAGCCTTCAAGACATACGCAAATGTAACCAGGTCAGGGTCCACCCCCTCTTCCTGCATATCCATAAAATATCTCAGCACCCACGCTCTCCTTCCTTGAGCTACACAAGCAATGATAATATGATTAAAAGAAGCACAATCTCTCTGAGGCATTTCAACAAACATTTGGCTCGCATCATCCAGACTGCCTAAACCACCATAAACATTAATCAACTGATTCGCTAATAACAAGTCTCCCTCAAAACCCATCTTCACAATTCTCCCATGAACTCTTTTAGCACTCTTTAAAGACATAAACTTCAAACACTCATCAAGCAATAAAGCGAAAGTCTCAGAGTTGGGTCGAACCCCATGTCTTTCCATCAAGTAAAGAAGATCAAAACCATCCCTTCTAATTCCTTCACCACTGAAAACTTTCCCATAACCACCCATTTGAAAATCTCTGCCCACCATTTCTTCCTCATAGACTTCATTAACACAAATTGCAGATTGACTGAGATTAGCAATATTAAGCACATTGAGATCCCCACAATAAAACTGCCACTGAAAAATACAAACCATAAACTAAGTCGAGAATCATATCCCATGGAAAAAAAACTACAAAATTAAATGAGTAACAGAGAAAAATGGCATTGTTATAGCAGTAGTAGTAGTAGTACCTTGTGGAGTATCTTGTGAGATCGTAGAGTGGCATGTTTCTGAATTCTATGATACAAATGGGGTGTGAAGGATCTTGAGATGGGCCCAAGAATAGATGGCAATGGGAAAGCCATGAATTTCGGTAATTTGGGTGCAGAGAACCATCAAAATTTACAGAAAGACTTGGGATTGCAAAGAAGATGGGAGAAGGCTTTGAAGGAATGAGTGGGTTTTGCAGAAGGAGAGGGATTACATTGCTCAGTGTTTCATCCATGGCGAAGAAGCATTGCTCTGTGGCAAGGGTGGAAACAGGAATTTAAATTAGGGAGAGCACAAATGAACAGTATAAAAAAATCACGCAAAAAAAAAAACACAAAAAAACTAAAATTATGATAAAAACCAAACTAGAAATAATGATTAATGCTAATTGAAAAACAGACAAAGAAAAACCTTAAATCCTAATAGAAATCAAATATAGAATGATCATTATTGCTAATTGAAAAGAAAAAAAGAACAGAGAAAACGATCAAAAACCTAATTAGACATTTATATCATTTGAAATCATGCAAATCAAAAACCTAAATCCTAACAAAAATCATAGATCTCTCATCTATGCTAATTGATAAAAAAACAATAATATTCTAACCAAAATCAAACATTCATTATTCATGGATTCATGCTTAATACTAACTAAAAAATAAAAACACTTAAAAATCCTAAAACCAAAATTACATTCATGCCATTTAAAAAAAATCAAATCAAAACCCTAATTCCTAAAAACATCATAAATTATGAAATTATGCTATTTGATAAAAAAATCATAATATTTTAACCAAAATAAAGCATTCATTATTAACGTATTCATGCCTAATGGTAATTAGAAAACAAAACACAGAAAAACCTTAAAAGGCTAAAACCATAACTAAACATTTATGCCATTCTAAAAAAACCTAAATTAAAACCCTAAATCCTAACAAACATCATATCATTAGATATGCTATTAAAAAAAAAGCAAAAGCCCTAAAAATTCCAACCAAAATCAAGAATGCATTCATGGAATCATGTAACATTGATTGAAAAAAAAACATAGATATACCTAATCAAATATTCATGTCATTTGAAAAACCCAAATAAAAAACATTCATGCTTTTTAAGAACCCAAACAAAACCCCTAATTAAACATTCATGCTATTAAAAAAATAAATTAATAACCTAAACGCTAACAAACATCAGCCATTGTGCTAATTAAAAAAAAAACTTAGAATCAAAACCCTATCAAGCAAAAAATTTAATGGATGACCCAACAAGTTTTTTTTGGGACCTACCTAAGAAAACGAAGAGTAGGAGGAGGAGGAAGACCAAGCCACCCACGGGTGTCCACCGGAGAGTCCGCCGGAGGGAAGATTGCCGGACGCAATCCGGCAGAGTATTGGGGAAGAGAGAGAGAGAGAGAGAGAGAGAGAGAGAGAGAGAGAGAGAGAAGTAGTGGTGGTACCGTGGTAGTGAGAGGCTCTTGTCGGGTTTCAGTTTGAGTGGGTCGGTTCAGGTTGGGTTCGGGTCAGGTTTCATAAGATCCTAACTTGAATCGGGTGTAAAAAAAAACTGATATTTATTTCAGACCTTATGCCACATATGTCACTGTTTTTTTTCAAAATATAACAAGAAAATGTATATTTTTGAAGGCTAATATAATACCAAAAAAGTGCGATATTTTCAAAATATCACATTGTTAACGTGATAAAAACATTTTTTATATTGTTTATTTTCTATATTTATATATTTTATATGTTTATTTTTATATATATTGGTATTTTGCCGAGACATTTTCGCGAAACCCCACTTTTCTCAAAATATAAGATTTTTGCTTGTCAAAATTTTGCTAAGAGAGGGATTTGTGATCTATCAGTGTTCCCGTGTCCTATTTTTCAAAAAATTTACAAACTACCTCATTAAGTGGGTCTAGGGATGGCAATGGACAAGGGCCGGGACAAGGTCTCCACCCCCGCCTTGTCCCAAAATCCGAACCTCCATCCCCGCCTCCATCCACACACGGTGATGGATTTTAACCTCCACCCCTGCCTCCATCCTTGTTTCATGTCCTCCATCCCCGGTCCAAACCGGGACGAGGCAGGGGATGGGATGGGGTGGGGATCGGGACGGGAACGAGGTGGGGGAAAGCATAAGTCCATCCCCGCAAGGGGATGGATTTTAACATTCATCCCAACCTCCATTCCCGTTTAATGCCCTTCATCCACGGTCCAAATGGAGCGAGGTGGGGCGGGGCCCCATTTTCCCCCCATCCACTGCCATCCCTAAGCGGGTCGTACCCTTATCTTTGTGACATGGATTCCAGTATGAATTTATTCAGTTCTTTATCTATTTGAGTTTTGAGTCATTACGAGAACATGTACAGACAACCTGTTTACTAATAGGTCGGGTTTTAGCCCGGTTCTTAACGGGCTCTGATTTGAAGAGAAGCCCATGGCGGGCTCAACGGGCCAGGTCTGGCGTGGCCCAGCCTGTTCCAATCTTAAAATGCATAAATGCATGATTGAAATTATGGGTTAATGAGAGAATAGCAAGTTCCCATGTAACTAATTAATTCTTAATTAGTATAATTAATTAGGTAAATAGTAATAATTAACAAATAGCAAGTTCTGATGCAACTAATTAGGTAAATAATAATAGTTATCCAAGTTACTATGTAATAGTTAATTTTTAAAAAAATTATGTTATTAAAAAATTTAATAAATAACTCAGGCTCATCCACATATATAACAGGCTGAGTTTCGGCCTAGTACCTAATGGGGCCAGGCCTAAAATCATGGCCCAAACCTGGCCCATGGCGAGCCGGGTTGGCTTGACCCATCGAGCTGTCGGGCCGGTTGCCCACCCCTAGCTTGGATAGAACGCATACTGTAAATAACCAATTGGGATCTATGTCACGAAGATTCATGGACATGAGGACACGCAATACAAGTTTGGATTTTTTTTAGAAAAAAGGATACAAAGGACAAAGCTTTTTTTTCAATCAATATAAAGTTGTTTTTTGATATTTTGGTAATAAAAAAATATTTTGAATATAAAAATTATTAAAATGTTAAAATATGAAAATGATATTTGTATGTGTTGGTGTGTCCGCTCATATTACCAGGGACAAGCACCCAAAATGGCACGACCTTGTGACATAGATTGGGATGAATATAATCCATTAACTTTTTAAATGATCAAAGTTATAATCTCAACCTGCCCCATGGGTCTATAAAGATTATGTTGAGCCAACATATTCTTTTCGGTTTGAATTTATCGAACCTACCTTGTGAAGTCCCAAAAATTTAGAGACTTAAATTTTTACCAATTTTTGTTTTTTAAAACACTGACTAAAGCGCTCTGATCTTCGGGACCATCACAGGGGTTGAAAAATAAAACCAAACCATAACAATTACTTCAAAAATATTTCATTTGATTGAATGAATATCAGAGTTTATATAAACAAAAAAAATAAAGACTTAGACATAGTTCAAATTATCCTAATCTAAACAAAAATAGAGTCATCGGGTATTGCAGCATCAGTCTGCTCATATTTGAGTACCTGAAATTTTGTAAGAAAATAAGTGAAATAACTCAATGTCTCATTAAGTACTAATAGACATTTATTTGGTCTCTAATATGCACGAAATTACGCTCACAAAAACATGTCACACCCTTCTCTTTTTGTCATTCATCAATAAGGCTATGGTAATTGTAAGAAGGGTGTTCGAAGTAGCTTGGATAAAGATGGATCAAAGTGGAGCACATTTTTATGCTGATGATCTCTAAGATGAGGACCTAGTCACAGCCTCTTCGTAGGTATTGTGATCTCTCTCTCGCTATTTCTCCTTTGTGTATTTATATCTTTTAGAGAATGAGAGAGATTCCCTTATATTAACTAGGGGCTGGAATCTGTTTCCCTATCTTGGTGAAATGCCCCCCATGATCATTTCCTCTTCCAATTGTTTTACATGCAAAATAGATTTATTCAATTTTATTTTAATTAATTAAATATATTAATTTTATTTTTTTATTGTTTTACATGTCAATTTCATTGCATGAGCTATGGGTCAACCTCATGCGTTCAGGATTCTAGATGACCTCTCAAGGGTCCTATATCCTCATAACGGAGAAAATCCTTCTTCATAATAGATGGATCAGATTCCTAAATGACCATATAGCCATAAATCTTTACATCTCCCACTTGACCATAAGTCATTTAGGGGCATTCAGTGTTACAATGCCAACTCTCACTCTTATGGGCTTTTACATTTATACACTCACTACTTCTTATTCTATTCATGCATATTGCGGATTTTAATAAGATCGTCATGACAATTTCTTTCACTTTAAGTGAACTATTGACTCATGATAATTTACATATACATGAGTCTCATTTGACTCACATGTCTTGCAAAGACATCCTTAGTAATTGCCTTCATCAATGGTTCGACTACCATGTCCGACGAAGGTAAATGACTAACTGATATTTCATTTTTCATTATCATATCATGAACATATTGATATTTTACTTCAATATGTTTACTCTTAGAGTTATCAGCTCCAGAGTTTATTAGGCTTATTGTAGCTTTATTGTCACAATATATTTAAAATGGTTCATTTGAGATATCCAGTATCAACTCACTCAAGAAGTGACAAATCCATACCATAAAGGTCGCAACCATGTTATAAGCTATATATCCAGCTTCTTGATTCTGCAATGCCATACAACCCTATTTCTTGCATGACCAAGAAACAACTCTACCTCCCAAAGTAAAGACATATCTAGAAGTAGATTTTTCACCATCAATGCTTCCTGTAATGTCAGCATCAGAATAACCAATAAGCTTTAGCTTTTCTGCTTTGTAACATAGTTTAAGTCTGATCAATAACCAATAACCTAAAGATTCTTTTCATTAAGCTTCAATGAGAAATGACAAGATTATATTGGTATCTACTCACTAGACTCACAACAAAACTAATGTCTGATCTAGTACATAACATAGCATATATCAAACTACCAACCGCCTGAGCATAAGAGACTTCAAGTTTTTTTTGTCTATCTTTTGGACAATCATTCTTACTTAGTTTCATTTCTTTCACAATGAGAGTTAACTTGGCTTTATTGTTGTTCATTTTGATTTTTTTCAAAATATAGTCAAGGCATCTTTCTTGACTTAGGTACAATAATCTAGACTATCTATCTTGTATGATTTTAATTTTAAGCACGTACGATGCTTCACCCAAGTCTTTCATCTCAAACTGAGATGATAGCCAAGTCTTGGTTTTGATAACCATTCCAATGTCATTCCTTACTATGAGTATATAATCAACATATAAGAACAAGATGGTAAACTTACTCTCACTTTTTCTGACATATACACATTGGTCTAGCTTATTTGCAATATAACTCAATTTGGTAACTGCCTTATGAAAGGTCATATACCATTATATGAGTGATTGCTTAAGCCCATACAATAATTTCTTCAACCTATAAACTTTATCCTCTTGACCTTCTATAACAAAGTCATCTGGTTGTTGCATATATATAGTCTTTTTTAGTTCACCATTTAGAAAGACCGTTTTTATATTCATTTGATGTAATTCAAGGTCAAAGAATGCCACTAAGGCCAATATAATTCAAATGAAAGCAAATTTCACCATTGGAGAGTAAGTTTCTTTAAAATTGATGCCCTCACATTGAGTGTATCATTTTCCAACCAATCTTGCTTTAAATTTTTCAATAGTCCCATCAACTTTATATTTTTTCTTAAGACCTATTTAGAACCAATTGTCTTGTGATCATCAAGCAATGTTAGGAGTTTTCATACTCTATTCTTTTCTATTGAGTCAATTTTATCTTTCATTACTTTAATCCATTCATTGGATTCATGTGAACTAGTCGCATCTTGAAAGCTAAGATTATCAACAACTCCATCTAAATCAATAGAGTAACATAGTTCCTCTGTCAAGTACACATAGTAATCATCCAAATAGGATATAGAAACTTTGAACCTTTTATGTTTAGTTATATGTTATGGAGATTGTTCATCATATACAATTGGCTCTTGATCCTTTGAAAATGGCACAGAGACTTCTGGTTCATTCAATAACACACCATCATCATTTAAGATGACAAATGGTACATCATCTTCTTGAGGATCAAATCCTCATTTCTTTACTGCTAGGAATTCAACATCCCTGCTCTCTATAAAACCTTTTTTAGGGTTATACAATTTATACCGCTTTGAACCTTCAAGATACCTAACAAAAATACCCCTAAGTATTTTATTGTCTAGCTTATCCCTTAGATGTCTAGGAATTAGAGCATGTGCAACTGGCTCCCACTTTCGTAGGTGAGTCAAATATGATTTCCTACCAATCCATAACTCACATGGTGTTAGATCAACAAACTTTGAGGAGATTCTATTCAAAAAGTACATGGTAGTATGAATAACCTCTCACCAAAATTTCTTTGAAAGGTTCACATGAGACATCATTGACTGAGTCATATCCATCAATATCCTATTTTATTTTTCAGCTACACCATTTTGCTCAGGAGTACAAGGCATTATAGTATTATAAGTAATATGATTGTCATGACAAAAGGCTTTAAACTCATCAAAGTTGTACTCAGCAACTAGATCAGATCAAATTACTTTGATCTTTCTGCCTAACAACCCTTCTACTTCGTACTTATATGCCTTAAACCTTTCTAAGGCCTCTGATTTCTTAGAAATCAGATAAACATACATATATCTTGAATAATCATCTATAAAAGTAATAAAGTATGACTTCTTCTCATGAGTTTCAAATTTGACCACAAATATTTAAGTAGACTATAGTCAACAACTCTCCAACCCTACTGCTTTTTTTTGAAAATGTTTTTTAGTCATATAAGGTTCATATCTATCAAAATTCATGTTTTAAATAGTAAGTAATATGCCTTGGCTTATTATTCTTTTTATTTTATTAATATTTATATGGCTTAATCTTAAATGTGACATGTATGCATCAACATTCAAGGCATAATCATAACCAAAAGCATTCACTTTATTCATAGTATGAGCAACTACATTAAGACAGAACAAACCATGGTGAGGGTCAAAGTATCCAGTGAATTTCACTTGTCCACGTTTCTCAAAAGTTACCTTATCTAGTCAAAAATGAACTTTAAAATCCTTCTTTACAAAATCAGCAACAGATACCAGATTCCTTCTCATGAACAACACATACAAAACATTAGTCACTATAAGGTTGTAGTCATCAACAAACAACCTATATGACTCAATACTTATGACATCACAATAGGTATTGTTTCCCATATAGATCCTCTAATCTTTTGCCTTTAGCTCATTCATCTCTATAAGACCCTCTTTGGTTTTAGCAATATACTGAGTCAAACCTGAGTCGATCCACCATCCTAATAGGTCTCCATCACTCACCAATGACTCAAAAACTGTGCAGACAATCTCATGACTACCTTCTAGCTTAGTCATTATATCCTTCTTTTTCAGATTTGGGCAATTCCTCTTGAAATGCCCAGGGCTCCCATAATAGAAATAGTTTCCTTTTGGTGCAAGTCATGATTTTTTTTGTGCACAAATTTTCCTTTATTGTTATTGTTTTTAAATTTATTGATTTTCTTAAACCAAGGGCGCTGGGTCGGATTCCTCAGGATATTGATGCTTCAGAGCTTGCAAACTGGATCATCTTGCTTTAATTTTCTTTCTGCATGTGCTCCTGCTCCAGGGCGAGTTGCTAAGGAAATTCGGCCAGAGTTAGATTTTTCCAATTTAGCCTCATGGCAATAGCCACAATTTTCCATGAGGGAGAGAGGCTAGACAGAATTGTAGACATATGTATGCAATCAAGAATAACATTTTCAACCATCACCAGATCTTTGGCCATTATGAGCATACAATTAACATGCTCTACCACATCCTCTGACTCTTTTATCTTGCAGAGGTTGTACTACTCCAGAAATAGTTGGATACAAGTCTCAGAAATCGTGTTGTACTTCTCCTTCAACACTTTCATCATTGTTTTTGTCGAATCACAATCCTCAAAAACAAATATGAGATCATCTTGCATGAATGTGAGGAGTGTGGCTTTTGCCAGTATGTCAACCTCAACAAACTTAACTAATTTTTTTTTTATTATCTTCACTAGCTTTATCTCCAAGAATTGTTTTTTTTATTCAAGACATATAGTATTTTGTCGTGAATAAGGAGAAACACCATCTTGCCTTGCCATATCCCAAAGTTTGTGGCATTAAGATTCTTAATCCTAGAAAGTTCAACTATAATTACTCAATTTGCCATATTTCAATTTTTAAAAAGACAATATTGGGAGTAAATATGAATTCTTTCACTGGTATTAATTTTGAAACTTTAATTATGCATAAAAACTCTTTTTTGCAGTGTTTAGAATTTTTGAACCTCTTTCTATAATTTCAAAAAAGTTATGTCTTTGTTTTGTAATTAATATTTTAACAGAACTACTTTTTAACAATTTTAACAAGTTTCAGGTAACAAAACAAAATATTTTGTCATAGAACTATCAGGTAGAAAAAAATAGTAAGTCTAAGTACTAAATAACAAATAGCAAACAATTCAAGTACTATATCATAAATATCAGACAAACCATGTACTAAAATATGAATATCATGATTTTAGTACTAATCAGGAAATAACAAAATCTTAGAAACTGAACAAGAAATAATTAATAACAAAAATGGTTTTTTATGAAAAAACATAAACAAGTGGTTTCTATAAAAATAGAAAAGAAGAAGATCCTTTCTGAAAAAACCCAGAAACAACAACACTATTTCTGTGAACAAAAAACTCAAGGGTTTGTTTTTGTAAAATAGAAAATACTGGGGTCCAATTATGGAATAATAAAAAATAACTAGGGTTCACAAAAAACAAAAACCCTGAAAATAACACAAAAGAGCAAGGGTGAATAGGTAATCAAGAAGATTCAACCAGAATTAAGAGAAGAGGGACAAAAAGGTAAAATAACTTTCAAACCCATATAAAAAGAAAAAAATGAGGGTTAGTGCTTTAGCATATCATCCAATTTGTGACATATATTTGGCACTTAGTTCCCTGTAGAAAACTGACTTTTAACTGTTCATAAGCAATATCATATTTATTCGCAAAAGCATGCACAAAATTGCATAGAGTTCACAAGTATACGCTAACTGAGTCTTGAACCAGTTTCAAATTTGCAAAAACTCAATTTTGTCTGACCGTTATAGAGGTTACAAAAATTTTTACAATAGTTAGACAAAGTTAAATTTTTCACAATTTGCAGAGAATTTTGTCAGCTTTTCGATGCCACAAACTGTTCATAAAAATTTCTTCAGATGAGAGAGATACAAATGATTTAGTGCATACCTATACTTTTCTATTCTGACTGTCATAGTTCAGCGCTCAATCCATGAACAGAGCTTAAAATTTTACAGAAGCTATAAATTTTTGTTAGCTTTCCAACGCAATAAGTTGTTCATAAAAACTTTTTTGGATGAGGGAGATATGAATGATTTACCGGTCAGGTATCAGGCCAAAAATACATACTAGCGAAAAATATGCATTCAAGTGGGCTAAAACAAGCCACTCGAATTCATATTTCTGCATTTTTTTACATGAACATATGAAATAAAATTTCAGAAATAACATCAGATAATGTTTTAGCTAATCTACTCTGGACAAATCCCATTTTTGCAGCTGTTAGGCCAAAAAATTGATCCTTCTCTCCCAACCCTATTTTCTCGAAAAATAGTTTCGATATTTTTGCAATAATACACATAGAAACACATATTTTTAAATAACAAAATAATGAAAAGCATGCTAAGTACCACAGTACATACATATGAATATTAACTACAATTTCTAACTAAAATTTGGCTAGAAATAATTAAGCATTACATATATTTTCCAAAAATTTCAATTTTTATTTCTGACAAAGTCCATAACATGTGATATCATGTTTTCTTTCATTTTTAAATTTCAGTAATTCATCCATTAGGGTTAGAACCGATTTCTTCTAAGGAGAAATCAATACCAACCCTCTTAATTAAATCAAATTTTAGATGCTTTCAAAAAACCTTTTTTTAACAATTGTTTGAATCAGATTCTAAAAACCGATTTTGAAGAAATCGATTTTGAGAGGGAGTTTTCTTTCAAAAACCCTCTCTATCATGTCTTTCGACAAGCCCTATGCCAAACCCACGTATGGGGGGTGTGGTATAGGGGTTGTTCTTAAGAAAAATTGAAAGAACTCATGCCTACAAGTTCTAATTTACGTGTAGAGAATAGAACCCCCAACCTTTCGCATGAAAATACCTCTTTCAGTCGGGAAAAGCAACTCCATAAGCAAACCGGCTGTCTGCTTTGTATGGTGGCTGCATCAACACAATCTACTCACTCTACCCACGTACATAGGTTCACCTCTGAATTGTGTGTAAGAGGAAAACCAGAGAAAAAGAAGAAGAGGAAGAATAAAGAAAATAAGGAGAGAGAGAAAACAAAAAATTCAAAAGAGAGCAAAATTGGGGGGGAGGAGGGGGGTGTGAGTCTCTCCTCCATTTTTATAACATATAGGGCTAGAGCAAATCTTAGCCCTTGATCTAGATCCCCCTTTCTTTCATTTCTTCTATATATTTTTTTATAAATTTTTTTAATCAAATATTTTTTTATTTGCCTTATATTTTTTCATTCTACCTAGTTAGCTTTGATTATTATTGTATATAGTATACTATGAGGTATATAATATGAAGTGTAGCCCCTCATAAGCTGGACGTCACCTTGTTATGGGGTTTCCCTTTCTATTTAAAAATTTTGTCAAACTTGCTTGTTTGACCAACAAGTTTGACTTAGTAAATTATTTCTCTCTCTCTCTCTCTCTCTATATATATATATATATATATCCTTTTTCTTTCCTTCTTTCCTTATTTTTTTTCTATTTTGCTTGTCAACCCATCTTTGAAGAATCTAGGATAGGACGTCCCCCCCCCCCCCCCCCCCCTCCATGGGAGGTCTCCCCTCTTTAATATATAGCAAGTTTTGACTTGCTCTTTATGTTATGCTTTTTAGTAACTTTTTTACAACTTTCAACTTAAAGATGTAAATCCATTTTTTTTCTTAACTATACTATGAGGTGCCACATAGGATGGGACCCATAGTGGAGAACCACCTATGGACCTCTACTATTTTATGAATTTTAGTTAAATCCAATTTGTCATTTCATTGTTTCTTTATTAATTAATTTTATTATATATTTTTGGATCTAAAATTTTCAAAGCTACATTTCAAATTTAATTGAAATAACTTTACATATAATACAAATTATTTCAAATGCATATGAAATTCTTTTAAACACTAATTTATCTCAATTATCAAAATTCTTTTCTAAAAATGTCATTTTTACTAAAATAAATTTTGAAAGCAATTTCCACTGGGGCCGGTAGGACAATTTAGTCACTTATATTTTTGTTTTATAAATTGGATTTGAAACTCATAAAACTAAATTCAAATTTATTGAAATTATATTACACACATAGCATAAAATCATCTAAAATCATATTCGACTTTATTTTGATAAAATTTATTAATTATTTTATTAAATTCTATCTTTTTTATAAATTTGATTCTAAATATGAATTTCACTAAAATCAACTTTAATTTTTCATTAATATTTCTTATAGTTCATCTTTGGCTAATTTGCATTTTTATATTTTTTATCATAAAAATCTTTATTCCTTGTTATTTTATTCATTATAAATACTCTGAAGAATCATAGTTATTACATCTGAATTCAATTTAAATTCTAAACTCAATTTTGATGAATATTCAAATTATTGTATAATTCAAACTTGAATTGACATTAAAATAAATCTTAATTTAAGTATAACTCAAGCCCAAATATAATTATAATATTCAAAATATATTTATTAAATCTGAATTCAAATCCAAGTCTGATCCAAATTCCCAAATGGAAATCCAAATTTGATAAAACTCCAGAAATTGAAATCAAAATCCAATATGACTCCAATTTCAGAAATTGAAATCAAAATCCAATATGACTCCCATTTCAAATACACGCTAAATTCAAAACTGGGCTGATATTAAAATTCAAATTTCATTTTATTTAAGTTCAGCTTAAATCCAGATTATATCTGATTAAAATAAAAAAAATTGATTCATAATAAATTCTCAACTTGAAATTTATTCTGAATCCTAATTAATGTTGAAATTATAATTTAATTCTCATCTTAATTTCAAATAATATTTTAGCCTTAAATTCATTGTTATATTTCATAAAAATATAAAAAATTCACTGTTATATCTCATAGTATAGCTAAGAAAAAAAATTCGCATTTACAACTTTAAGTTGAAAGTTGTAAAAATATTACTAAAAAGCATACCATATAGAGCAAGTCAAAACTTGCTATATATTAAAGAGGGGAGACCTCCAAAGTGGGAGATGTCCCATCCTAGATTCTTCTACGATGGGCTAACAAGGAAAATAAAAAAAAATGAATTAGGAAAGAAAGGAGGAAAGAAAGAAAAAGGAAAAAATATATATA
This sequence comes from Nuphar pumila, assembly GCF_984573655.1. Lineage (NCBI taxonomy): Eukaryota > Viridiplantae > Streptophyta > Magnoliopsida > Nymphaeales > Nymphaeaceae > Nuphar > Nuphar pumila. The sequence continues at coordinate 29,975,382 of NC_143255.1, forward strand.
AACAATTTACTAAGTCAAACTTGTTTGCCAAGCAAGCAAGTTTGACAAAATTTTCAAATGGAAAGGGAAACCCCATAAGGGGGTGATGTCCAGCTTATGAAGGGCTACACTTCATATTATATATCTTATAGTATACTATATACAATAATAACAAAAGCTAAGTAGGTAAAAAAAAATATAAGGCAAATAGAAAAAAAGATTTGATTAGAAAAATTTATAAAAAAAAATTATAGAAGAAAGGAAGATCTAAATCAAGGGCTGAGATTTGCTCCAAACCCTTGATCTAGCCTCATATGTTATAAAAAAGAAGGAGGGCTCACCCCCCCCCCCCCCCATTTAATCCCTTTTGAATTTTTTTTTCTCTCTCTTTCCCTATTCTCTTTCTTCTTCCTCTTCCTTTTTTTTAGTTTTCCTCTTACACACAATGAATAGGTGAACCTACATATGTGGGTGGAGCGAGTAGATCATGTCGACGCAGCCACCATATGAAGTGGACGGCCAGTTTGCTTATGGAGTTGCTTTTTCCAACTGAAAGAGGTGTTTTTGCACGAAAGGTAGGGGGTTCTATTCTCTACATGTAAATCAGAATAGGCACGAGTTCTAATTTTTCTTAGAAACAAACCTTATACCACGCCCCTCCATATGTGGGTTTATCATAGGGTTTGTCGAAAGACATAATAGAGAAGGTTTTTGAAAGAAAACCCTCTCTTAAAATTGATTTCTTTAAAATCGAGTTTTAGAAACCGATTCAAATTATTATTAAAAAAAGGATTTTTGAAAGCATCTAAAATTGAATTTAATTAATAGGGTTGGTCTTGATTTCCCCCTAGAAAAAATTGGTTCTAACCCTAATGGATGAATTACTGACATTTAAAAATGAAAGAAAACATGATATCACATGTTATGGACTTTGTGAGGAATAAAAATTAGAAATTTTGGAAGATACATGTAATGCTTAATTATTTTTAGCCAAATTTTAGTTAAAAATAGTATTTAATATTCATGTGCATATATTGTGGTGCTTAGCATGCTTTTCATTATTTTGTCATTTAAAAATATGTGTTTCTATGTGTATTATTGCAAAAATGCCAAAACTATTTTATGAGGAAATAGGGTTGGGAGAGACAGATTGGTTTTTTGGCCTAACAGCTAAGAAAATGAGATTTGTTCATGGTAGATTAGCTAAAACATTATGTGATGTTGTTTCTAAAATTTTATTTCATATGTTCATGTAAAAAAATTCAGAAATATGAATTCAGGTTGCCTATTTTGGCCCACTTAAATGCATATTTTCCATTAATACATGTTTTTGGCCTGATACCCGACCGGTAAATCATTCGTATCTTCCTTGTTCAGAGGGGTTTTTATAAACAGTTTATTGTGTTGGAAAGCTAATAAATTTTTATAGGTTTAGTTGAAACAAAAAAGTACAAGCGTGCACTAAATCATTTGTATCTCTCTCGTTTGAAAGAATTTTTATAAACGGTTTGTAGCATCAGAAAGATGACAAAATTATCAGCAAACTTTTATAATTTTAGCTCTATCTGATGACTGTAAATTTTTTTGTAGCCTCTATAACAGTCGAATAGAATTGAGTTTTTGTAAGTTTGAAACCAGTTCAAGACCTTGTTAGCGTATACTTGCGAACTCCATGCAATTTCATGTGTGCTTTAGCGAATGAATACCATATTGCTTATAGATTGTTAAAATACAGTTTTTTGCAAGAAACTAAGTGCCACATATATGGTATAAATTGGATGATATGCTAAGGCACTAGCTTGCCTTTGTGGTCTCTCGCTAGTGAATGAGACGAATAGAGTCCGCTTTGAATTGAATGCAATTGCAAATGCCTTGTGCATGCTATTTTAATATGTATGACATGTACATGATGATGTAAAAAATTGGATGCATTTAGATATAAAGGAGTTCAATGATTTATGTTGCATATATGTCTATGTTTGAAATGAAAGAAAGCATGCACATTGATATTAAATCGTGTGTTATAAGTATGCATCCATGGGCCCTGAAGAGGCCAAATTCATGAAGTAGGATTCTTATGTGAGTGTTGCATGTAAAGCAATTAACTTAAAAATTTAAATATATAATACTAAAAGATTGATACTTACAAAGAGAAGGTAAGTGATACTATTCTGGCTTTGTGAGTATCGTAATTGAGCACAAAAGGTTGCTCCTCCCCAGCTACGAAGATAGGAGAACCCTCCACATTAGGCTGCAGCATGTAGGGATAGTAGTGTGTGAGCTTCTCTTACTCTTGGTGTCACTCACTCAGCACTAGTGAATGGTGGTCGGCCAAGCCAAAGCTATCTTTGTTTGAAAATACCGTTTGCGTCATAGCATTGACCCAGAACTACAGTCTGTTTTTGTACCCACAGGGATAAAAACTGTAACCTAATCTGATTGCGCATTTAGATAGGCATGACATGTATCATGTAAAAAAGAAAACCTAATTAAAGATAATAAATGACTCATGCATACAGTCGATTTGTGCAATGGTAAGTGAATACATTTTTATCTGTTCAAGTATATTTAATTATTCATATTTAAGTAGATGATAGATTAAAAGTAATTTTTATGAATGGATGCTTGAATGACAAGTTAGATATTCATAGATATAATTTTGGTGTATTTAATCTTGTTTAAATATGTAAAAAATCAAATTAACTCATGTTTGCTTATTTTAATTTATGTGTTTTGAATAGCTCTACCCTACTAAGACTTAATAGTTTGACCCTATTGAATTTAATTGTTTTCAGGTAGTGAATGAGTGTACAAGCGATGGCGGGAGGTTGTGATGGAGACCGAACCAAGCCTTTCCCATTCTTGCGACTATTTTGGATTGCGAGTATTTTTTAATACTCAAGGCTCTGATTTATAATTTTAAATAGACTATTATTATTTTAATCTAAGATGTAATGAACATTAATTTAATTATGGATGTTTAATTTTTGAATTTAATGCATGTATGATAAAAAAATGTGATCGTGAAGTAATACTTCAAATTTTGTCCCATTTGGATTTTTGCTGCAGCTTTTATAAAAACCGTTTAAAAAAATCACGGGATACGAATTTGGGGTGTTACACCCTCTCTCTTTTTTTGTTTCCTCTCCCTATCTAAGCTGGGGGGTTAGATCTCTGGCCAGCGAATCTCCATCAACGCTGGCAGATTTGACTACCTATATGGTAGATCTATGCCTATGTTGGCCGAATCTACCCTCTGATCGGCAGATCTGTGCCTTAGATGGCCGAATCTGGCCTATGATCGGCAGATCCGTGCCTTGACCAACCATATTTGACCTTTAATCAATAGATCTGAGCCTTAGATGGTCGGATCTTGCTTTTAATCCACAGATCTGCACCTCAAATGGCCAGATTTTACTTCTGATAGGTATATTCGACCTCAGATGGTTGGATCTGTGCTCCGATCGACAGATCTGAGCCTTGACAAGTTGTATTTGATTTTCAATCAAATGCTTCTTCCTCTGTTGGCCCTCTTATCCTTGAGATAAGGAGATTTTTCACAGCAATTGGACTGATCCCTTGTTCATTTTTTTTTATTAAATCTCTTTGCGTACCTGCATCAAAGAGAAGCACAAACACACCGATTTGAGCAGCGATCATAGGAGAAGTCCTTGAGCGCAATGGGCGGCACAACAACAATAGTACTCAAAAGCTTTGATACCAATGTAAGAAGGGTGCTCAGGGTAGCTCGGATGAGGATGAATTAAAGTGGAGCACATTGTTAATCTGACAATCTCCATGATCGGGACCTAGTCACAATAGGTATTGTGATCTCCCTTTGTTTCTTGTGTGTGTGTATATATCTTTTAGTGAACGAGAGAGATCCCCTTATATTAACTAGGCCATGGGCAAAACTGCCCCCATCACTGGTAGGCCTTCAATTGGCAAAACCCTTGAGGTCAGCCTACCTTTGAGCTTGCGGCAAGGGATGCCCCCTTGGGTTTCGAACTTGTGATGCCCGTCAACTTGGTGATGTTCCAAGTAGCCCGTACCAAATGAGCCAAGCCCTTGCTGCTACTTACATATAATGTTCGTCATGTATTAAAATAGAACAAATTTAACTGGAAAAAGAAAAAAGCAGAAATAAGATATTGAATCATTGTATATAACACCATTAGTTTCAAGTAGCTCCTCTTTCTTTTCCCTTCGTGGCACAAAAGATTACATACAATTCTCATTTCGCATTTTTATATTAGACCAAAATGCTCAGTGGTTTACTACAGGCATCTAATTGACTATATGATTTACATTATGCATACCATTTTGGTGTTTGACCACAAACATCGATCAAGGATTCCACTTTGGCAGTATATTCATTCACTGCAGTTATTGCAGTTGAATTTCTCATTTTAAAGCCTCTAATGGCCACTTGCCAGATAAGAAATCACCTATGCTAAGTTAGCCTTGATGTCCACAAGGACGCTATACATGCGAACAAGAGAAACAAGAAAAAACAAGGCAATGCCAAAAAATAACATAATCCTGCTCAAAATTGGTTCCTATTTGAGAAGTACTCCAGCAGCATCCTCAACAGATCAGGAGTTCAGGCTTTGAACAGAAGGCTGTGGCCCGCTGTGCTCCTTGACAAAAGTCCGAAGGCATCTATTTATGACACTGAGAGCAGAGCCATCACAGAGCCGCTTGGCGAGATCGATGGACTAAACCACAAATGCAGGTGAGTAAAAAAAAACTGAGAATATCAAACCAAACTTCTGATGAGCGAAAATTCAGTGTGTGCACGTGTTTGTATGGAATTAGTAATGGAATTCACTGATTCTTGATTATCCTTTCAGATGCACATAAATGATATTTCGCAATGCCTAAGAAAACCATGGATGTTTACCTCATTGATAACAATTTGGTAACGTGTCCCTAATGTTGCTATTTCTGCCATTGCTAAGTGTAACATGCAGAGCGCCAATATTCTTCCACCAGGCTCATTCTACACCACAGAAACATCAGAAGACATAAATAAAGCTTACTTAAGAAAATGAACACAATTGGAACATCTAAGGCACAATCATCATCTGACTAACTGAGTGGACTATCTATCCCCAGCTAGACCTCCAAGCACAGAAACATGAGACTTAAAATAAAAGCTGGTTGACTACTTAGGTAGATGCAAATAACATGAATGGCCCAATAACTTGAGCATAAGACAGTAACCAGCTTTAGCCACTATACATGGTTACTACACCCATGTCAAGCAAAAAGCCATCTACAGTCTTCAAAGACTTCCACAAAACAATGGTCAGAGAGAGAGAGAGAGAGAGAGAGAGAGAGAGAACCTTCCAGCTGGCAGGAGTAATTTTATCCATAACTTAACCATTAACTTTATGAATTTCAATCTTTGCTTTTTTCTTGCCTTGGCTAAATGCAACCTCCAATGGTTCCTTTGCTCTTTTGTTCATGGGAAAAAGCACGTTATTTTGGTTCTTGAGTAATAACTCCTGCTCTTCTTCTTCAGTTTGGGCCACAACAGGTTCCCCACTAAAACTCATATGGTCATACTCAGCAGGCAACCTTGATCGAACACAAACATAGGGTCTGAGATGGCAAGACGAAGTTTATTGATAAATTGGAACAATGCTACCAAGCTTCTCATGCAAAAAAGACAACTCTTAAGATGTGTCCAACAGAGATAATTAGACAAAGCATAAACAAAAATCAGTTTGTAATCAACAAATATTAAAGCACCAAAAGTTAAACCATTGTAAATGTGATTTAACTAAAAAAGTATGTACCACACTTTGAAACACATGATCTCCACAATACACGTGAGTGTAAGACCTTTCAGGACTTTGTAACTGGGTCAACATATTTCCTTGAATATGAACATTTTTATCAATATGCAATATGAACATTACATTAAGAAAACTTCTGGAATTAAAGGCATTATTCAGGATAACAGAGATGAATTTCAATAGCACAAAAAGAAGATTTGGCTTCCCAAATAAATTAAATGAACCACATAAGAAAAAGTGGAAAGAAGATGCTCTCAGGAAAAGAAAGCACATTGTTTGCTCTGTTCCTCCTCCACATGCATGAAATGATGCATCACTAGCATACAAGAGCCAACCTTCACTTATCTGTGGCTCATATGTGAAACTGCAACTCTTTCTTTCTTCTTGACTCAAATACCAACAAAGCATGTGATAAGTGACCGGGTTTCACATACCCCAACCTACATTCATCACCAAACAGCATCATTAACAGTGGCCACCATATTACATATGAATTCTTGTAAAAATGACAGTGTTTTGTCTCCGCCTGTGCAATTTGGTGGCCCACAACTTCTCACATATGGATGTTACCATTAACTTTATGAATTTCAATCTTTGCTTTTTTCTTGCCTTGGCTAAATGCAACCTCCAATGGTTCCTTTGCTAAGTCCATGGGAAAAAGCACGTTATTTTGTCAGAAAAGTACCCAATATGAGTTTGTCCTAATGCATCTTGCTTGATAAAAAACTATAAGTAATAAGAGAGGATATGGTTCATCAAACTTGTCTCACTTTGCCTCAAGATATCATTTATAGAGCAGCATCCTTCATTAGCAAGGATGTCAAGTTGTCAACTACAGTGTCCATTCTCCAGGGAGTAGGCGACATGTATTATTGAGAAGAAAGGTCCTTCATATTTCCATAATATAATGAGTGAACTTTCCTGAATAGGAACACAGTCATGGTGAAGGGCATAGCCAAGTTGGTTTCCATGGAGATTCTACTAGCGACAATTTTCACAAGCATCTTCAACTTTGTGAAGCAATTCTGAGAACCCAAATGTGGATGTAGAATTGGAACTCAAAGGGTGGTTCAGCCACTCCCTTATATATGATTTACCATTCATGTTTAGGGTCTAGTATTAACAACCTAACCCTTCTTGTTTGGAAAGGATATGGACATAGAATTCTCCACAACAATCAAATTCAACAAATCAATTCAAGAGAGCTTGTTTTCCTTTCTTCAAGCAAATTTTACCAGTAGTTGTGTCAAATAAGGCTTGCAAATTTAATATAATTTTGTTAATCGGTTATACCAACAACTAAAACTAACATTGAATTGGCTTTGTGATGAGAATCAGATTCTGGGTTATCATTCTACTTCACATATCTCCAAAGCAACAAAATCTTGATATTTACTAAACCCATTCAAAATACCATAGTTCAGATATATTATGTATGCCATTTGGCATCAGTCCCTGAAGGAATAGATACGATGGAAACAGATTTTTCACACACTCCCGATTTCAATGGAGATGTACACACTCTTAAACACTTGAACAACAGTTCTTTTAAGCTCATGATCAAGACAATTTCGACTCCCATACTATAAAGTAACTGTTTCCAAATCAATAAACATGCAAAAATCTAAAATCTGATAACTAATGTTTTGAAAGGTTGAAATAGACAGTCAGAATACGAATCACTGGATCTCTATCATACCAAGTTTATGCACAAAAGATAAACAAGAAAAAAGTTGTTCACGTCGAACACATAGTATTTATGACCCATTCTATGGAAAACGCATAGAATGATAACTCAGCCAACACCCACAAACTTATTCATCAAAGAATGACCAACCATCAAACGTTGTTAGGACTCCCACACAAAAAAATCAAATCATGTACCTCTTTTCGCATTCACCCTCTTCTCAAACAGCTGAACGGGATCCGACCCTTCCAAACAAGAAGCATAAAGAACCAACCTGCAATTAAACCATCAAAACATCTACTCAAAAAACCACCCAATAACAAAACTGAAACCAAAAGAAGAAAGCCATTGTCAATTACAGAGAGAATTCCCGGGCGGCGCTTGGAATCGAGAATCGGACGAATTTTTCCAACTTTCGGGCTCTTCCCTTCTGATCGTTTGCCGTACCAGATTCTTCCAAGGCTTGTTCTTCGACCATGAGGGTCGGAGCAGAAGAGGCAGAGATTGCAGATGGGTGGTGCTTTTTTAGGCCAGGAGTTGAGAGAGAATTGATGGAGGGATTGCTCTGCTTCGTCTGTAAGAAGATGGGGTGTGAGAATTTGGAAGAAGGGATCGTGAAGGGTAGGTGGAGAAGGGCGGAGGTGCGGCGGGAAACGGCGAGACCCACCTTCATTTTTTTTGCACTCTGCCTCAGAGGTAGAGTAAATTGCAAACAAGCGACACATTTGTCTGCATATTTACAAAAGGCAGTTAATTTTTCATTTATTTCATGTAACTGCTTGTTTTTCATTTTTCTCCCAAACACATTATGGCCACCCCGGCCTGTTTCCTCTCACAGTCACTTAGGTTCTCAGGGAAAAAGTTTCTTGCGATATGTTGAAAAAAGAAACGAGTTTTCTCAGGAGAATCTCAGAAAAATATCAATTTATATAATATAATATAAACAAAGCGGACGATGCCCAACATAATCCCCACAACACAATATATGACAGGTTAGGTCACGAGCCGGGCTTGAGCCGGGCTTGAGCCGAACCTGAACCACTACGGTTTAGGCTCAGCTAGGTTAGTTTATCTTTGGGTTATAAATAAGAAAAAAGGTAGGAAGCTATAATTAGATTTGAATCAATGTACACATATACCCAAACCCAAGAATGAGTTTGGGAATCAGATAATATATTAGGTGACATTTAGATACTTAGATCCAAATCAATACAACATACAAGGAAACACATCCAACTAGATCCAGTAGATCCGATAAGGTAACCTAATGAGTAGGAGGAATGCAATGGGTCGGGTTTTGGGTCCCAAAATACATTGGGAAGTCGGGTCATTTTGGATCCGGTACAGCCAAATTTTACAAATTTCTCTTCCTGGATCCGACCCATTTACAACCCTAATGAGTAGGAAGGATCTACCAGGGATCTCAAAGATTGTTGGAATCGATTCTATCCATGAGTCAGATCCATGCACGTTTACATTCAGTTATGCCCGGATCCAGACTATATCCAAAATGCAAGGAATCGGATCCAATTAGATCCGATAAGGTAACCAAATGAATACAGATCTGGCAGGGGCATTAAAGATTGTCGTAACAGGTTCTACCTAGACAATAATCAGATCCAGACCCGTTTACATGATCCCGCTCCTTCTGAAATCTGAACTCCACATCCCCACCTAACTATTAGCGGGATCTTTTCGTTATTTAGATCCTAATCCCTTATAGAGTCCCCAATGAAGTTCCCGAACTTCGGCGCAGAACCAAACGGGCTCGCTCTCTGGTGAGGCGCGTCCAAGTTCACGGACTACAACGTAAAAACCTCGACTCGTTCACAGAGAACCCGAAATTTCGAAAACCCAGAGGAGCGAGGGAAATGGCCATCGCGAGAACGGGCGTCTTCGTCGACGACTACCTCGAATGTAAAAAAACAAAAACCCTAACCCTAATTTCTCGCCCTTTATGGTCTCCTGATGTTCTCGTAACGTTCTTATTTTCGCCCTAAGATTCAATTTTCCCACTTTCCAAATAGGAAATGCTCGATGTTTCAAAATCTTCGGAACGATTTTTCTCGTTTCCGTTTAGTATTTTAGGTTTTCCCGTTCTTCGTGTTGCAGATTCGAGCACGTTGCCTGCAGAGCTCCAGAGACTTCTCAACACCATGAGAGAGTTGGACGAACGATCGCAGGGTACCAAAAAAACCCTAAATTTACTAAAAAAAATAAAAAAATCGATCCGTTGCAGTGTTTTTATTTTGCTTTGGTTTTACTCCGATTTTTTAGTTCTTTTTTTCTTAATTTTCTGCATTTTTCAGCTATGATTAATCAGACTAGGGAGCAGACCAAGTACTGCCTCGGCCTCCCTTCTCAGAATTCGAAGAAGGGGTACCTCGAAGACGACGAATTCCTCGAAAAGATGAAGAAGGAGATCGAAACGAACCAGGAGAACGCACTAAGCCTCTGCACGGAGAAGGTTCTGCTTGCGAAGCAGGCGTTCGATCTCGTAATTCCGTTTTTGTGTTTCTTAATGTCAATTTTCATTCGTGTCATCGTGTTTGTAGTAATGTAGTTTGTTTAAAAGTTGATTCTTACATGTTTGTGCTTCTTTTAGTAACTGAAATTGTATTATGCCTCATCTTAATTGGGACGAGTGTAATTCACTTTTCCTTTTTTTTCTTTTAGCTTTCTAGTTTATAGAATTTGTTGGATTTAGATATATTTAGCGATGAAATTCACGAGTGGATTGGAGAAAGATTTGGGAATATGTTTGAGTGAATGTAGATAGTGCTATAGATGCTGTTGGAAGCAATGTTACAAACACAAACACCATGCATTAAAATCTACCTTGGCATGTTATCAAGTCACGTTATCAATATGAACGTGATTCATTATCATTGGCATTACATTTTTGGTTTCATTAGACCTTCAGTTGAATACTCAATTTTCTGCTTTCTGCAGATTTGTAATGAGTTAGGAGAGGAGGAAATGCTCATTTAGTGAATCATATGGAAAGTTTTGATCACAATGAAGGAACTTATCACTGAGAAAGGATAAGTGAGTTTTGATAACTGCAGAAATTAGAGGGATTTGAGTGACACTGAAAATTAGCTACAACATCCCATTGATAGGTTGGAACATTTAGAATTGGTTAAATTTCTAGCTTTTGGTCTCCTATGTGCTACACAGAGGTTGATATTTGTGCATGAGAACATTGTCATGACTTTATTTGTTGTTGAGTACAACTTCTTATTTGATCATCTTACAATTTTCTATCAGTAATACTGGAAATAACTGTAAATAAGTGGGTGCATTAAAAACGATACTGCAGTTTGTAGCTAGGGAAACATGGTTTTGATGTGAACATGATTATTGAGACTTGTATTTTAATAAGGTTGTAAAAAATGAGCCTCATTTATCAGTGGTGTTTTGATGGATCATAGTTGATCATGCTTGGGGAGAAAACCAAGCCAGACCAGGCCTACCTCTGATTGGAGATTGGACCAATTCTGAGCTTCATTTAATGTGCATTTTAATTATACAAAACCTGTTAATAAACTTTGTTCTCTAGATTGAGCTTGAACACGGTACTGTTTGGTCAGGCCAACGCTTGTCTCAATCATGTCTAGGCCTAAAATTTGGCGCAGACCACCTTATGCCGCGTTGTTATGTTGAATGTCCAATCCTACATGGACAAAAGCAGGCCATTCTTTTGAAACAAGTAATTTATCTATGATTGTTAGAGCTGCACAGGAGCTGAGCCTCCCCAGGCCTGGGTTGTTCAAGCTCAGCCGAAAGTAGGGTTATCAATGGGTCGGATGTAACCTGATATCCGACCCGAATCCAAATCTAATTAGTCGGATTCAGTAGCCAATTCTGGATCCGATAAAAATTCAGATTCGTATTCGGTATTATTTTTTCATTAAAATTTGAATCCGATTAAAACCCGAATCTGACTAAGATCTGAATCCAATTAAGTGTAAATTGGGTTTTAGACTAGTCAGATCTGGATTCGGTTTTATCTTTTCCCATCCGAATCTGAATCCGATTAGGTCAGATTCGGTAATGCTTAGATCCGAATCTGACCCGTTGACATCCCTATTTGAAAGCTTAGAAACCCAGGTTTGAGCTCAGCTTGCACTCAAGTTGAACTTGGGCTTGAGTGCTGAAGTGCATCGATCTTTCAAAGGCTTAAGCTCGGCTCATGCGAGCTTGCCAAGGTTTGATCTCGATTCAGCAAAGTCCAAGTGTGGCTGAAGTATTACAAGAACTTTGTTTTTTTTTTTGGCAACATGTAATGAGAGAGTGCAGGGGGCTCGAACCTGTGCTTTTGTTTCAACAGCACATGGGGAGCCCATGCCTTTGTTTATCTACTCAAGCTCATGCTTAAGCATGATCTCGGATAAATTTTTTTTAAATGAACTAGCTCGAGCTACTTGGTTCATTGTGCATGCCTAGTGATTGTGACCCATTTTGGGCTATTAGCAATAGTGGTGAGACTCTTTTCATGTTTATTTTTGGAGATAGCAATGTGCATCACTCTCCTGTTTTAGCATCTTGTGCCTGTAATTCAATTGGTCAGAGCACCGTCTTATGTAGGCAGAAGCTGTGGGTTCGAGCCCTGTCAGTGCCATCCCACCCTGGGATCCTATGAATCAATGGATTCATCTCTCCAACTTCTGGGAAGAAGGGGAGACAAGGAGCAGGATCTAATTTCCGGTGGAAGGATCCTTATTCACATTTCTCATTAAGCTCAGGGAAGCTCAGAATAAAATGTGAAAGCCCGACTGGTTGGATGGCCACCATGCATTTGGATAAAGTACATAGAATTTACCATGTTTTGCAAGTTTAACCTGTTTGTCAAGTTGTTGGAAGCTCATTTTTGGGGTAAAATGTAAGTGAGGTAAGATTAAGCATCATGTAAGTTTATGTAGAATGTGCAACCAAGCACCCTCTAGCTTTGTGGGACTCTAGTCTTCCTCCCTTATATACGTCATCTGGCGAGAGAGTGATGTCATTTGTCTGTTGCAACCAACAAACTGCAGAACCAAGCAGCACAACTTATGGCTGTATTGTGTTCATTGTTAGGTTCTCATTGCAGAAAATACTTGGTATTTCACAAGGCTGCAGCATGATGGTACTGATCATCCATTGATTATTGCCTTTCTGCAACCCTTGATGTTTCTGGAATTGATTTTGTTGCAGATAGATAGCCAAATGAAGCGCCTTGAGGAAGATCTAAATCACTTTGCAGAAGATCTAAAGCAAGGTATGATCTCCTTGATTGATGCTCACTTTGCAGAAGATCACTTTGTGCATTATATAATTATCTAAGTCATGTATTCGTCTCAAAAGTCAAGTAATTCATTCCATCAGCAATTCTGTTCAAAGCACGATAGTGTCTCAATCAGCATAGAGCAAATGAGCTATCCTCTTTTGTTGTATATTTACCTACAATTACATTATGCTTTACCAATCTATAAGGAAAGGCTAAGTGGATGGCAAATTTATGTAGGGAGAGTAATTTTCACAAAATGCTAACCAATGTTTCTATTTCAGTTCAAGGTGTCTCAGCTGAAATCATTTGCCAAACAGTGAAACCGAAGGGGGCTGACAGAAAATCTGCAACTTGGATAAACTTGTTAGAACACAGTTCAAAGTTCAAACAAGTCTTCAGACATGAATATAAGATTGTCTGTCAACATGATGATTGATTTGGCTAAATGTACATGGAAAACTGGAACTTTTCAGGATACGTAACTTTTAGTTGCCACTACCATTTGGGATCTTGTCTCCAGGAAATATCTCATTTGGCAATCTCTACGTAGCATCAAGCTAATCCTTGTCCAATTTGAATTTGGATCATCTAAGTAGCTGGCTTGTAGTTGTAAATCCTGAAGCTCTGCTTGCTTTTCTGGCATGATATCATTTACTGTCAATGAGGTGCAATGCTATTCCTGTAGACCATGAACAGGTTTATCATTTGAGTGAGGGCCAACTGTATGTGGCTCCAGAATGACATCTTTTGTCCAAAGCATAACTAGCCCTCGATAGATATATCCTAATAACATGCTTCCATTATAGAATAGGATTAGTTGATTCCAATTAAAAGAACAACACTTAGTATGTATGATTAACTATATTTGTGTGCTCAGGTAGATACCTTTGTGATCACTGTCCAGTTTCAAGCTTCATGATTTCTGAAGGAATGCACCTTTTTGTTATGGTTTTGGTCTGATTTATTCAAGTATATGTTTTCATATTATACATAAATTGTTGTTAAGATTCACTCGCACATTATCAGGTATGCTAAGGCTTTCATTGTTTCCTCGAGCAATTACTGCAATGCCTTTGTGTTGGAATTTTTTTGGGGCAGTATCTCCAAGATATTTATATTTACGTACAGAAATACAAAATAACTTCTCATTTTGTACTTTTTGAAGCCAAAAGATTGCAAAAAGGTTCATAACCCTTTGTGTGTGTGTGTTGGGGGGGGGGGGGGGGGGGGGCGCTAAGGTCCTTTGAGGCAGTGATCTAAGATTCTAAATTGCAGTTGCAAGCCCCTTCTGGAAAATAGATCTTTACTTTCTTGTGTATCCAATTCCATGTTATCTGGAGATGCAGTCATATACTGTGAATCCTATGGGTTTGAGCAACACGACTGACTGTACATGCAACTGGGTATTGAGATCTGAATGATACAAAGTTCTTCCAATTAAATCATATGCATAAAATTTATGCCATCATCATTATACCTGTAGTATGTAACAAATTAATGTTGAGAGGACAATGAACTGCATGGTTCACCTCACTTTTTGTAAGCCTAAGCACTGTTTTACTTCCACATTGTTGTCATCTGTAGAGGGGAAAATACCTCATGACGAGCCTACAATCCTTCCTCCTGTGGTTGCTAAGGATGAGAAAAGGAAGTCATATTTTGGCACCCCTCAATCCAAGAGACTTGACTTCAGGGAGAGGGAATGGGACCGGGAGCGTGATCGAGACTTTGAGCTCATGCCACCTCCTGGTAGTCACAAGAGAAGTGTTCCTGCCCCTGTTGATGTTGACCAACCTATTGATCCAAATGAACCAACATACTGTATTTGTCATCAGGTTGTATTTCCAGTCCTCAAGTTGTAAAGTGTCATGATTTGATCTTAGTGTCGATTAAATTTTCTCTTATTGTTCAGGTATCATTTGGTGACATGATCGCTTGTGATAATGAGAATGTAAGTCATATCCTTCCACTTTTGCTACTCAATGATGGTATATTTTGCCGTCATTTGTGTTGCAATGGTATTATTTGTTGTTAAAACTGAAAATATTATTAAATACTTGGTGCATTTTGATCCACTTGGAGCTTTTTAAAGTATTTTGGTGGCTCAAGAGCCTCCAGGTTTATAAGAGGCTAGAGCTGGATCAAGAAACCAGAGCTGCAGAGTCATGTTGTTAGGGGCCTGATGCACTTGATGCAAGATCTGCATGTCCATTGTCCTTTGTGCTCTCATGATTTTATTTTAGATTCAGACTGATGGTTCTTTATTTGACAGTGTGAAGGAGGGGAGTGGTTCCATTATGCATGTGTTGGCCTTACACCAGAGACACGGTTTAAAGGGAAGTGGTACTGTCCCACATGCAAACCGCTATACTTCTGACTTCATAAAATTATGAGGCATCTCTGCCTGATTTATGAGAGTATTTTGTGGAGCATGGTTGGCTCTGGTCGTGCAAGTACAGTTTTCGTGCTGCTTCTCTTGGGAGATTGTAGACTGTTTCCAATCACTTCATTTATTGAGTTCTAGATGCAATTGCTTTGGTGATATTACTGCACTCGTCCTGGAAGCAAGCAGGAATTTTCAATCCAATTTAGAACGTGGATTAATCAGGTTGTTTCTTCCTGTAAATTATTAGTAACTATTTTCTCTTTCTAGTACTGTCTGAAGGATGGACAGCTGGGGTTCTACATTTTCTTTGAATGGAGAATACTTGCATCTTAAGTTTAGATGTCTTGATCCCAAGTTCATTGTTTCGAAGAGATCAGCAGAAAGGAAAGTGAATAGTTGTTCCATATTCGATTGATATCATATACAAGGGTGTCATCCTTTCTCTGTGGCTTCTTGATTTTCTTAAACTTCTTGCAGTTGATTTGTTTTGCTCTGCGGCACATGCAGTGGTTGTGCTGGCTTAAAAGGAAACAGTTCAACAACTGCCTGGCTTCCCTCAAGATTTCAGCAGAGTGGGCTTGCACGGGGCTCAAAGTCCCATATTCTTATTAAGGAGCCTCTTTCCCACGGGTGCTAAAATGAGCACCTGTGTGGGGAAGCATGGCTGAGCCCCGTGATTTGTTCCAAAAATTACCCCCCCCCCCCCCCCCCCCCACCACACACACACTTACCAACAATGGGGAAACAAGCTTTTCAAATGATAGCTCACTCCTGCAAATGAGCATGTAACATAAGGGTCAGTTTGTTTCATTCCTATGAAAGAGAAGACATGGCTAATTTTTTTTTCTAGTAACTTATTTTTTTCATAAAGTTCATCATTCATAACATGCAAAAATAATGATTACATAAGTATTCAATGATAAAAAAAATAAACTAACAAGTACTCTGCTGCAAAGTCGGAGTAGTCGATCACGTCCTGCCTGCGTTAGTGTGCTTGAAACTTACAATTGTTATTATATAGGGTGTGAGTCTGCGGTCTACACCTAAGTAAAAAATATTTATAAGCAAATAATTACTTTAATTTACAATTTTAGTGGGCTCTAAACTCCTAGTTTGAGTTTAGTTTTTGATACGCCACACAAAGTTTGTATGTTTTAATTTTTCTCCTTAACTTTCTCAATCAAACACCCACGCATACCAAACTATAACACTAAGTCAGCTATACCGGTTATAGTCGTTTATGAGCATAGCAACTTGCGTAAAACACCTTAATTCTACATTGTTGGCCAGATTATGAACCATACACTCTTAGTAATCCCCAGATCACCAGGCACTATAGTAAAACAACAAGGAGAACCCATCGTTAGCTAACCAGGAGGTCAGGTTCAAACTCAAACTTGGTATGGTTCATGCTACATCTCAATCATAATGACTTTCAATCATCTATGGTTGTCTAGAATCTCAGATATTGTATGAATATAACCCGAAGTTATATTTTAAATTCATTACTTTGAACCTTATTCTCAAACTCTTGTTTCACTCGGTATCCTATGAGTGATATCGTAAAATAATTACGATGGATCTCACTTTCAATCTCAAAATGACATTAGAGTTCACACTTTGTATCATACTAAGCATGCAACGAAGTAGAGTCTCTGCGTCATTAAATCACCGACAGCCCACTCTCCATGGTGGTTGCACTCTACCCGCGAACCAGATAACCCTTTCTATAGGTTGTCACTTTTAGGATTTAAGGGGTTATGCATACTAATCTTAATGTAAAATTCATATAGCATGACTAGATTCAAGGGACTCGAGGCTAATCACATTCTCATCACAATGCATGTATTTGCAGATTATAACATAGATATGTTATCATTAAAAAAGTGATTTTTTCTAATATGCATGACATATCACGAATAACGTGTGCATATAAACATTTCATTGCAATAATCTCATGCATGATCATTTTATGCATATCATGCTTACACTCAATAGCTACATTTCTAAATATGCTAATATACAATATCAATAATAGCATACAACACAATTTAGTTTGTTCGTAACTAAGATTACTTATAATATCTCTTACCTCGAATACGAATATTGTACTCTGGTCGCAATCGAGTCTCGGCTCTACCAATAAGATCTAATCATCGCACAAGTATGTTCATATTAATATACATAACTTTTTTATATTTTAAAAAATTTATCAAAATACTCCTCTCGAGTCGACTCGTCAGATAGCAATTTTTTGCTCCTAATTTGACCAGAACTAGACGATAAAAAGATTCTCCTTTACGATACGAATCCAATGCACCAAACTTAACTTAATTTTGAGTTTGAAGTGCAAAGTTATGCCCATTTTACTTAATCAAATATTGGGTACACCTGGGGTAATTTGGTCATTTCAATTCTTATGATTTGACCTTACTCATCCTAGGTTATAATAGGTCCGGTCTGAGTTTAGAGTACTAGGTTTACTGAACCAAGTCTTGATCCATTTGGGTTTGGTTTAAAAAAAACTTAATTAGATTCTTAAAATTCATAATTAATCACAAACTGGATCCAGAATCAATTTTGATCTGGATCCAAAATTGTCATACTGGATCTAGACTTAGTTTTGATTTGGATTCAGAATTGATCTAGCCAAATACAAGTTGGATCTGGATCTAGAACTGTCAGACTGGATCTAGACTGAGTTTTGATTTAGATGTAAAATTGATCCATCCAATTGGATCTAAATCAAGTTCTGATCTGGATCCAAACCAGATCTAGTTTTGATCTAGATCCAACATTGATCCAAACTAGATCTAGTTTTGATCTGGATCCAACATTAATCCAAACCAGATCCAGTTTTGATCTGGATCTAGATTGTTAGACAAGATCTAGACTCATTTTTGTTTGAATCGGTCCAGACTGGCTGGATCGAATTGGACCTAGATTTGGTTTGGTCCATATTATACCAGATCCAAATAGAGAACCGAGACCCTGTCAGATCTGAATCAGCCTGATTCAGTCAAAACCAGTTTAGTCAGCCGAGTCGAGTTTGAAACAGTTGACCAAACTCGGACTGGACTGAACCAGACTGAGTCGGTCTTGGTCAAACCCGACCCGATCTGGTTCACACCGAGACTAGTTCAGTCCGAATGAGATGGTTTGATTTGGTACAACCGAGTTGGACTAATTCGGTCTGGTATGGTCAATTTTTTTTACTTGACTCGGTCTGAGTGCAACCCCGACTGCCTGGTTCGGTCTAGGTGCGACCTAGACCACCTAGTTTGGTTTGGGTCGCACCCAGACCGACCCAAGTCGATCATTAATATAGGGAAAAAGGCGCACAACCCCTTCTGACTTCCTTTGCTGCAGAGGGGTTGGCAGTTAGAGCTGACCCTCTCTCTCTCTCTTGGCAACAAGACCGACAACCATGGCTACCAGCTTGTTGTTTGATTTTTTTTCTTCAACATCTTGCTGGCGATGTGGTGCAACGAAGAAAGACATCTCTCTCTCGATCGAACGATCCACTGTCGGCAACTGTCGAGTGTCAGTGGTGGATATCTCCTCTCTCAAATAAAAGAAAAAAATAGTGGGAATGGGGGTCGTTACCTCTATCGGAAGCACCTCCTCCTCCTCTTCTTTTTTCGATCTTTGAAACAGTTGAGAGGAGGAGGTTGCGGTCTTTAAATAGATTGAGGAGGAAACCCCCAACTACTCTAATGATCAGGGAAGGAAGGGATAATCTCCCACCTCCTTGATCATATGTGGCAACCGCTCCCCTCACGGGGAGTTCTTATAACTGAGGGAAGATAACTTTCCTAAGTTATCCCCTCATGGGTAGTAGAAGCACTTAACATTCCTTAGGTCACACCTGCTTTCATGCTTCTAAAGACCACAAGTCCTGCATGAATTGTTCAAGTGTGCCGACTTCTAAGTTTTCTGCCTCTTAGCTTATTGGCCTCCCAAATTCTTGACTTGCTTACCCTAAGTCTAACCATTGGTCTGACCTCTGTAGTGCCTCTTTTGCTCTCGCGGGAACTTCCTTTTATACTGAAACTTTTTTCGAGAGAACTCAACCCCATTGCTGCCATTTTGTTTGACCTTTTCTTCGGTCCTGGGCTTTTCCTTTTCTTAGAGCTTTTTTTTCATCCTCAACTCCCAAAATTCATACCTTAAAGCATAGTCCATGAGCCAACTGTATTTCTTTATTTGCAGTGGCGCTGCCAACCTCAAAAATTCAGGTCTCAAGTCCCTCTCAAAGTGTCTACACTTTTTTTTCTCATTCGCCACCAAGGACTTGGCAAAACGAGAAAGATAGTTAAATTAAGTTATATACTGGGCTATAATCATGTCTCCTTGCTTCAATTTTCTGAATTCTTCTTCCTTCTCCACCCTCTGACACTTCAGAAAAAATTACATGTAGAATCTCTTTACAAAGGTGAACCAAGGCAAATAAGTGTTATGCTTTAGAGTGTCTCAGATGGTCCTCCACCAGTATTCTATATCGCTCGTCAAGTTCGGTACCGTTATCCATGCCCTTTGATCCTCCAGACACTGAATGACATTTAAGACCTTTTTCACTTGCATAAACTAATTCTTTGTTGTGATGCCATCAGGATTGTTGTCAAAAAGTGGAGACTGCATATTCTTGAACCTTTCAGTCTAAGAGGTGATGCCTAAAATGATTGTTTGGGGTTGTCCTTATTGAGTTCGGGTGGTTTGCAAAAGATCATACATGATGTGGTTTATAATATACTCATAAGGTATCCTCGTATTTTCTTCTCATGAGCTTCCCATCAGTGATCCTTTGTGGGATCTCCATACTCTTTTCTCCACCATTGTGTGGATCATGCCTCTAAGGGGTACGAAAAGATAAATATGCTGGTGCACCTCATGATGTGCGAGATGATGAAGGTGCCCTCTGAGATAGTCTGCCAAGGCGCTTTGCATCATCAGTCATTGCATCAAGTTGCCTTATCTCTTGTCTGGCGGCTACAATGTACTTAGAAAGATAGGACATTCTCCTATGAGTAGCAATATATACTACACTAAAATCATCACATAATGAATTTATCATTATTTGAGTCAATTAGGTTATATTTGCACAAAATTTTATCACATGCATGCATTTATGTTACTCATTTAGTCAAAAAGATTTTATTTCATTAATCATCCTAGTATACATAAAGAAAATAAAACTAAAAAAATAAGAAGAAAATAAAGCAAAACAAGCGATAACTGGACTAGACCAAACAAAACTAAATATTCCTGGACGCAATATCATTTCACTCCTCAATCCATCTGAAACTTGTTTCTCTCCCTGAACCCCTTCATGTTTGCTGACGGTGAGGTACAAGAAAAGCACATATGTTGTATGGGGGTGAAGCAGGAGTGTAAGTAGGTGACTTGAGGGCAGGAATAAGATCTTCAAGCACAGGAAGAGTACCTATATTGCATGAGGGCGAAGTAGGAGTGTAGGTAGGTGAGGTAGGCGTAAGAGTTAATCTTCATACTTGCCTTCTTCCCACGAACTTTTCGATATTGTTCGTCACTATACTAGTCTTGGGCCGCTTCTATTTACTTGTAAAGTGTGTCATGCTGCTTCTACAACCTAAATTGCCACCCTCCTAGTTTCTTCACAAGAAACTCCATGGTTGGATTTGAAACTTCTCGATTGGCTGCACTCATGGCAACCACATAACTAGTTCGAGACATATGTTATCCTCGTGCACTAGCCATCCTAGATCCTCCTGAGACGTAGAGTTCACACTAGGGGCTGCTCTTCTTGTGACCCCTTCTCGAGCTGCCATCCGGTCCCTCACCGTTTACCCGTGTATTGATCGAGCTCTCTGATGGTGGGATTGGTGAGTCTCTCACCCGTAAGGTTGTGGGTGTCGCCCGTAGAACTATGGTCGTCGCCCTTGAGTAGTGTTAGGGTTGTTCTGTAGGTACACATTTCTTTCTCCAACTATGATATAGATCAATAGGGGTTGTGGTATCAACTCTTGCACTATTTAAGTCATGCTCGCCATGAATCCAATAGTCATCGTTATTGCAGCGACAAATTCTTCTTTCTTTACAACTCACGTCTTAAAAGGTTCTTGCACCATAGGGTCTTTGTGATTATCGTGCTCGCTAGCCATTCCTAATTACAAAACAACCTAGTCACTATTGTGTTTTTTACAAGTAGGGACTTATACTATATTCTATGTCATTGAACTTATTCTGAATGATCAACCTTTTTGTATGAACGTAGTTCTGATATCATTTTATAACACCGTAATTTGGGACCTCAAGAGTCCAAGTCTGGTTGGTATTACTTTCCAGACGAAAAGCATATAGAATTCACGCAGAGAAAACATGGTTACTTTTTTTCTAATAATTCAATTTATTTCACAAAGTTTATAATTCAAAATATACAGAAAAAATGATTACATAAGTATTCAATGACAAGAAAGTAAACTAACAAGTACTTTGCTACAAAGTTAGAGTAGCTGATCACGTCTTATCTGCACTAGTGTGCCTAGAACCTACAGTTGTAATTATACAGGAGGTGAGTCTACAACTCAGTAAAAAATATTTATAAGCAAATAATGACTTTAACTTACAACTATAGTGGGCTTTAAGCCCCTAGTCTGAGTTTAGTTTTCGATACACCATACAAGGTTTGTATATTTTAATTTTTTTCTTTAATTCTCTCAATCAAACGCTCACTCATACCAAACTATAACACCAAGTTGGCTATACCGGTCATACATGTCTATGGGCATAGCAACCCACATAGAATACCTTAATTCTATATTGTTGGACAGACAATGAACCATACACTCTCAATGATCCCTAGATCACCAGGCACTACAGTAAAACAAGAAAGGGAACTCTAATGGTAGCTAGTCGAAAAGTCATGCTCAAACTTGGCGTGATTCATGCTACATCCTAACCATAATGACTTTCAACCATCCATGGTTGCCTAAAGTCCCAGATACTGTGTGAATATAACCGTAAGTCATATTTTGAGTTTATTACTTTGAACCTTACTCTCAAGCCCATGTTTCATTTATTCTTCTATGAGTGATGTCGTGAAATAATCATGACAAATCTCACTCTCAATTTTAAAATGGTATTAGGGTTCACACTTTGTATCATACTAAGCATGCAACGAGGTAGAGTCTCTACGTTGTTAAATCATCAACAATCCACTCTCTTTGTTGGTTGCACTCTGCCCATGAATCAGGTAGCCCTTTCCATAGGTCATCACTTTTGAGATTTAAGGGGTTATGTATGCTAATCTCAATATAAAATTTACATCACATGACTCGATTCAAGGGACTCGAGGCTAATCACAATCTCATCACAATGCATGTTATTTGAAGATTATAACATAGATATGTTATCATAAAAAAATATCTTTCTAATATGCAGAATATATCACGATTAATGTATCCATATAAACATATCATTGTAATAATCTCATGCACAGTCATTTTATGAATATCATGCTCACACTCAAGAGCTAAATTTTTAAATATGCTAATCTACAACATCAATAATAACATGCAACGCAATATGATTTATTTACAACTAAGATTACTTATAATATCTCTTACCTTGAATACAAATATAGTACTCTGGTTGCAATCGAGTCTTAAATGACTCTAACAATAAGATCTTATCATCACACAAGCATGTTCATATTAATACACGTAATTTCTTTATATTTTGATAAAATTATCAAAATGCTCCTCTCGAGTTGACTCGTCAGACCTCAATTTTATGCCCCTGATTTTACCAAAACTAGAGGATAAAAAGATTTTCCTCTACGATACAAGTTCAACGCACCAAACCTCACTCAATTCTGAGTTCAAAGTGCAAAGTTATGCCCATTTTACTTAATCGAATATTGGGTACACTTAGGGATAATTTGGTTATTTCAACTCTTATGATTTGATCTGACTCATCCTAGGATAGAACAGGTTGAGTTTAAGTTTAAAGTACTAAGTTTATTGAACCTAGTCTTGACCCATCTGGGTTTGGTTAAAAAAAACTCAATTGGATTCTCAAAATTCATAATTGATCTGGATAAAAAAGTGTGAGACTGAATCGAGACTTAGTTCTGATCTGAATCTAGAACTAGAACTAGAACTAGAACTAGAACTAGAACTAGAACTGTCAGACTAAATCTAGACCCAGTTCTGATATGGATCTAAAATTGATTCATCCAATTGGATCTAGATCCAGTTTTGATCTAAATCCAAATTTGTCAGAAAGAATCTAGATTCATTTTTGTTTGGATTCAATTCAATTTAGATCGATCCAGATCAACTGGATCGAACTGGACCCAGATTCGGTCTGATTCAGATCCAAATAGGAAATCAAGACCATGTTAAATCTGACTTGGTCGGATTCGATAAAAACTGGTTTGGTCAATCGAGTCGAGTTCAAAACCATTGATCAGACTCAGTTTGGACTAAATCGGGCCAAGTCAATCTTGGTCAAACCTGACCCAATCTAGTTTACACCTAGATCGGTTTGGTCCGATTGAGTATGATCGAGTCAGACCAGTTCAGTTCGGACTGGTAAGGTTGATTTTTTTTTACTTGATTCGGTCTAGGTGCGACAAAGACTGCCTGACCCAAAGCTACCCGAGTCGATTATTAATATAGGGTGGAAGGGGCAGGCCCTTTCGACTTCCTCTGCTAATGAGGGGTCGGCAACTAGAGCCGACCCACTCTCTCTCTTTTTGTTGTCTGTTTTTTTTTCTCCAGCATCTTGCCGGTGACTTGGTGTGACGAATCTCTCTCCCAAACGAACGATCCACTGCCAGCCACTGTCGGGTGCCGGCGATGGATCTCTCCTCTCTCAAATAAAAAAAAAATAGTGAGAATGGGGATCGTTACTTCTACAGAAAGCACCTCCTCCCCTTCTTCCTTTTTTATCTTCCAAACAGTAAAGGAGAAAAGATCCCCACTACTTTGATGGTGGGAAAGAAAGGGATAATCTCCCACCTCCTTGATCATCGGTGGCAACCGCTCCCTTCACGGAGAGTTCCGATAACTGAGGGGAGGTAACTTCCCTCAGTTATCCTCTCCCCTAGGATATCGTTCTTTCATTGGTTACGAGTACAGGTCCGAGACATATGATGGGATCCATCCTACGTCAATCATTGCAGTCCAACCAAGATCTAAGATTAGACCACATCGTTACCCCGAATGTGAATTAATCCATGCCGTCCAGATGCGCCTCTTGGACAGGTCGGATCTGCATAAGATCTGTGATCAAAGTTTTAATGGAAGCCATTGTGAAAAGTCAAAAAGAACATATTATAACTAAACAGAAATTAGACGTTGGTTAATGGAAGCAACAAGAGCATAAATTAATTGCCAACGTTCAAAATTCTCTGTCGTGAGTTTTGAATAGGGCCAAATAAACCCAGTGGGGTTTTACTAAAGTCAGCAAGTCATGACCCCACACCATATTTGAAATTTGAACCTCTCTCTCTCTCTCTCTACTTCCCTTCTGCTCATTGGAGTCACCACGCCAGGTTATTTGTCCCCTCCTCTTCTCTTCTCCTTGCAAAACCGTGGTTCTAAATTTATTTCATCTTCTTCAATCAAATCCCATCATGCCCGTTTGTTTTTTCTGGATATGTTAGCGAGTCTCTAAAAGTTCCCTTGAACACGGTCTAAAACCAAAACTCAAAAGCCCAATTTGATCTTTGTGAGAGATCATTCAGAAGTTCTGCCTTTTATAGTTTTTCTTCCCTTCTTTTTCCCCCTCTTCTGAAGTTCTTCTGATTCTGTATTTTTTCATTGAAATGAAACATGTAGAGATGTAAGATAGCCAACGCTGCTCATTTGCTTTTGTTGGTTGCTTTGTAGTTCTGTTCAGCTTCTTCAATGGGTAGAAGCGTCAGTCCCCTGCTGAAGCAGGAGCTTGCAAACCTCAAAAAGGACTCGAACACCCGCCGATCTGCCATGAAAGCTCTCAGATCATACGTCCGGGAGCTTGATTCCAAGTCCATCCCTCAATTCCTAGCCCAAGTCTCCGAATCGGAAGAACCCAATTCTTCATCATATGAGCACACCATCTCTCTCTATGAAGTCCTCGCACGCGTTCACGGCAAGAACATCGTCCCCCAGATCCGGAACATCATGTCGACAATCATCTCCACCTTGACATCCAGTGCCGGCTCTTTCCCACTGCACCAAGCTTGTGCAAGAGTTGTACCTGCCATTGCCAGGTATGGAATAGATCCATTGTCTCCCGACAATGAGAAGTCATCGATCATCGATTCGCTTGCTCGGCCGCTCTCGGAAGTTCTAATGGGTCATCCGGAGTGCTTAGCTTCTGGTGCTGCCCTTTGCTTGAAAGCTCTTGTTGAATCCGATAATTGGCGCTTCGCTTCTGACCATACTGTGAACATGGTCTGCTTGCACTTGTCCGGAGCTCTCGAAGAGAACCTTACCCAGACACATTCGCATATGGGTCTCGTTATGTCTCTTGCAAAGTCTAGCCCATTGATCCTCGAGGGATATGCTCGGTCACTGATAAGATCAGCAGTTGAAATATGCAGAGTTGGTGAGACTGATGTATCTGCACAGAAGCGTTTGAATGCAATCCAGATGATCAACTCCATTCTAAAGCATGTAGATTCAAGCAGCATTTGTTCAGAATTGGAACAAATTCTTGTCTTCCTGGAGAAATGCCGCTCCGACAGGTTGATGTTCGTGAGGAGTGCTGCTTCTGAGGCTCTTCTGAATGCAAGAACAATTGCTGCAGAGAAGAAATTGGAATTCAATGGGTTCTCAATGGGGAACGGGAATTTGAGTTCTAAAATAAAAGATTGCAGCTTGAGTCCATACAGTGCAGAGTCTACAATCAGCTGCATCCACTCTCCTAGATCCGCTACGCCTGAATCTCATACCATTGCTTCTTTTGCAGCATCACCCATTTCCCCTGCCCAGTCATTCTGCAACTTTGGAAGGCCTACAAATCGTAGGCTTTGGATGGATGGCCATAGTGCTGTTGATGTTTCTTTGAAAGATGGCTTTTGTTCTTCAAGCCTGATAGGTACCCAGATGGATTGTGTTGGTAATTGCTTAAAAGGAGATCTCAAATACTTGGTTGATGGGGATGTGACTTACACAGGAGCTGAACTTTCTGAAGAGTTCAGTGGATTTGGATCAAATTCTGAAATTTTGGAGGCAGAAAATGACACCCCAAAGGTAATAGGATCTAAATAATTAGATTTATGATTTCAGATTTATTTGGTCCTGAATTCTTCTTTATTAAACTGCTGGTGAAAAAGAAGCTTCAACCCATTTCCACGAATTGGAAATATAGTTCAAGCATCAGTGTTGTGATTCAACCTTTGGCCTCTATATGGTTACCTAGATCTTTTGTTTTTCTAGTAAAAAAATGCTGTAGTGATAAGCCACGATTTATTTGCAAGATGGTTCTGGTGTTAAATATTGCCATGTCTTGATGCATAGCACTCAATTTTGCTTAGATAAGATTCGTTTGTAGCTTACTGTAGATGACATCAAGATCTTCACAGGAATTTTAGTTTCTTTCTATTTGATAATGTTCAGTCCCTTTATTTGAAAGAGTTTGATTCTCTGGTGTTAAAGATTTACCCTCTTGAATTGCATAGAATTCAATCTGCTTGCTTCCTTCTTATTTTTGTTTCAGAAGTTGCGTCCAACAATTCCTATAGATGACATCAAGGTTTTTACAACCCCTCGGAAGCTCATCCGCTCTCTTCAGAACCATGATGCCGAGTCTAATCTCTTGGATAAAGAATATAACAATCATAGTGATCAGGCCTCTAATGGAGAAGAATTTAGCCCATTAAAAGAATTTGACGGGGATGGCTTTGCACGTGATTTAAATTGCAAACTTCAAGAATGGAAGTCTTCAGATGCCACAAGCAGGATTAATTGTCAGAATGTAGGGGATGTCAAGCTAGGATCCAACAGGATGTTCCAGCCAGCTTCCGCTCATAAATCAGAGTCTGTATTATCAACTGATGGGGATTCCATGGAGGCTAATTGTGTGTTATCCCATAAAGTGATTGAAGAAAATACTGCAATTAAGAAGGCGATCTCTGTGAAGTTTGTTATTAGTTTATCTCTTGTCATGTTCTTAGTTTTTGCTGCTGTTATGTTCACCACAAATTGGACAAGTGACAAAGATGCGCACAACAATTTAGTTCCAACATGATGCGACTTATTGTTGCCTATGTAACTTATTGTGGCCATGACTGCATGATGGATTCCAGTTTTATTGTGCACCCATTCCATTTTATTCAAGTGCAACAATCACGTTCAAAAATGGATATGAATACTTATTGTTTTGCAGAAGAGATCATCTCTCTCTCTCTCTATATATATATAATATATATATATATATATATATATATATATATATATATATATATATATATATATATATATATATATATATATATATATATATATATGTGTGTGTGTGTGTGTGTGTGTGTGTGTGTGTGTCTGTTTTTTTATGTTTCTTTTGGTCACAGTCTGATTTTGTTTTATGTATCAATGCTTATGAGCCTGAATCATGTTGAATTTGACTGCCTCACCGAACATCTTGAGGACCAAAGCCACCGGACTCAACGCAGCTAATAGGCATACGTGTATATCTCCCATGCCGTTTGTGTTCTGCGATGGGGCTAAATACATGGAACTCATCAAATCTAGTCCTCACAACTACCACTGGATAAGAACGGCAGATCAGGTGCAATCACATTACACACTTTGAGTGTGCCCCTGCACCTGGCTGACCTCCATCTGTTGTTGGGCCCCACAACTGACAGTGAAAAGATCAGGTGCAGTATGATTGCACAAATATTTGTGCCTTACACACCTGATCACCCTTCATCTTGAAGACAGGCTTGTCAGTTGTGGGAGCCAAGGCTTGATGGAGGGCGATCAGGTGCTTAATGCACAAATTTTGTGCCATGTGATTGCACCCGATTGGGACTCCAACTGACAGGGTGTCAGCCAAAGATAGAGGGCGACCAGGTGCATGCTTGCTTGCACTTTTAAATGTGATCCCAAATCATGTTATTTGAATCACAAGGCTGATCCTGTGATTTCGAATCTCATGAGATGCAAATGATTCCTGATGTGATTCATTTACTTGCTGCACCATTTTCTCATGTTTGCTTGCACGTGAGAAAATGGGGCTCGCTTGAATAGTTTCCTGACATTCGTGAGAGTGAGAGAGTGATTCTCCGTTGAGGCCAGGCAAGCATTAAGTGAGTTTCAGAAGGGATAGGGGGAAAAGGAGAGCACATACCTTTTGTTTAAACAGAGCCAGAAAATAATAACTTCTGAATAAATGTTGCACCAAGCAATATTATAGGTAATCCCATGTTTATGAAAAAGACAAATCTACTTGAAAATTTGTAAACATCTAGATCATTCTTTAAAGTATGCAGAAAATCACAAAATGTGAAACAAAGGAATGATCAGGCTTTTGAGTGTGGCCACTTCATGCAATAAGCAGAAAGCATGCCCATCCCCAGCACCCCAGAGTATGGTCCTGACCTGAAACAGTGTGATCTCATGTTGCTAACGAACATGGAAACAATCTCTAGAATGATCTCTTTCTCAATGATTGTGGATTTCCTTGAAGCACAGATAAATTCTGCTCATGCATTCTGTCATATGCACACAATCAACTTTTTCTAGACACCATCTGCTTTCTTTTCTGGTTCATCATCACCATGGCCATTTCAGGAAGTTACAACCTGATAAGAATTTCATGGATTTTCAGAGATACTACAGTTTCTTTCTTTTGAAGTATTAGTGTATTCATTTCCCAGAAACTCTATGTAATGATAGTTTAGATAAACAACTAGAATTAATCCAATTGAAACTAATTTAACAGCAAAAGCATGGAATACACATCTACCAATGAAATCCAGTCCAACATATATGAGCAAAATATTTTTAACTGACAAATGTCCTTATACATGACATTACTCATATGCATACATAAATGTGTATCCTTTGCCACTGATGTTTATTTCATTATTATTTGCTTGGTACTCTGCGGCCAACAAAGACTCCTTTAGCAGGGCTTGAACTCCATATGATTCAATTTCTGACATAAAGGAGAACCCACATAATCTTAATTTTATGACAAAAAAATTGTCTCAACTATCCAAGAAAAAAAAGTGTAACAGTAACAGATATACATTTCCAATGTGGAGGGAATTCCATTTGCTTTTACAGATTTTTGTTACACATTGTCATGCTCTAGAACTTGAGCACCTCTCCACTCTTCACCAGGCTTCAGCACCACAGGAACCAATATAGAAGCGGGACCAGTACAAATAAAGTAATCCTTTCCATATTTTTCTGAAAAGGAACCAGGGCTACTCAAATAAATGTCATCATATCATATCCCATTCTTATAATTCTAAAACCAAGTCCATTCCTCTGCACATCACAACCAAAATCCATATTGAATGACTTTATAAAAAATGTGCTTTTCAAATTCACAAAGTAAACCAAATTCCAATATCCACATTTTCAATCTGTGTGCGTGTGCAAGTCTTACTTCTAGATTTTGGTCTATAGTTACAAAGCAGATGAGTAGGCAACATTTTAGGCATACCGTTCACTAAAAGATGGGAACTTTGGGCATACTTAACCATGTAAGAGATTTCCATCTAATTTTAAGTATAGACTACTGAAAGCATGGTAAAAATTGCACATTTATGGAAAAAGGAAAATATTTCCAAGATTTGAAATTCAGGAACATTTCACTTCTTATGCGAAAGAAGGGGATAAAATCTCATGAAATTTCCAAAAAATTCATAAGCAGCTGATAATCATTAGCATGGGGAGATCGATAAAATGAGAAATTTGAATTTTGAAAGTTCCCTCTAAAATGATACTACCTGATCTATAGTTTCATATTTAGATGGAGGGGTGTTGTAAAGTCTCTTTAATCTTTCAACAGGAGGTGCTGTGTATACTCTACTGAATCTGTCTCTCATCGTAACAAACTTATTATTTTGGACTTTCCATGTATATTGGCTATTCCCACTGCCGTTTGAGTCGAATGAGAATGGGCTCCAACTGGGACAGTCTCGTTTCATTGCTTCAGCTGGCGACAAAATACTAAATCTTGATGACAGTGGCGGATGTGCGCAATATGAACATCTTATAAGCCCTGAATTTTTTTTTTCTGATAGCCAAGCTGGGGTTAGGCAGACCCCTACTGAAGGCTTTACAAATCTGTATACAAAATTGGTTGCCAATCGGGGGGTCGATCTTTCCAAGATTTTTCGAGACCCCCGTTGGCTAACTTAGCTAACATTTTACACAAGAATTTAGCTTTACATTTCCTGTATTTAATATGTACTCTTTTATAATTGAAAAGTTTATCTACAAGATCCGCAGGAGCACTACCGCGCATTTGACAACCTTTCAGAATTCTAATTAGCCCTGCAGCAATCTCCACTACCTGTTACAATCATTACCTGACCCTGAATGTCAACTTCATCCAGCATCGTTCCCCAAACACTCCATTCTCTTCCATACTTCCTGCTATTCTCATGCACCCTGCAGCCGATATCCTACCTGTTAGGTGTAAGAAGGGAGGGGAGAGAGAATTCATAAGAAGAAACGTAGGCTGTTTTTCCTTTTTGGAAAAAGTTTGGTTTTGATGACGTGGAATAGTCCCATATTAACGGTGTTTGAGTTCGTTGTAGGCTAAACTCTTACACTTGTTCCTAAGAACAAGAGGTTAGGATGACTACCACACACACGCGCTCGCCCGCCGTGCGGGCCGGGCCAGGTCGGGTTCGAGTTCGGGTAATTGGCCCTTTAGGGCCATATCAAATCAAGACCAACTCAGATGCTTTACGCATAATTCTGAGGAAGAAAGGCTCTGTGTTTTCTCTTCCCCTGTTGTTCTCTCTCTCCTGAGTTATTCCGAAAAGGGATTCATGTTTTATACCATGATGTTGATTGTGAAACTGCGTGATCTGAAAAACGATCCAACACTACCATCGTGTAATCGAGCTGTAACCCAATGCACCAGCAAGTCTGAAAATAGCTACAGATATTTAGCTTCGTCCACCCTTGGGGAGGAGGATCACATTCTCGAAGGTTCCTCCACCTGACCCCTATTCTATACTCTGCATCTCCCAAAACCTCTCATACCTGCTCTCTCACAGCTTTCAGAACTTTATTAATTTCTGCACCTCAACAGTTTTTTTAGCAAAAATTATCTCATTACGAAGCTGCCATAGTTTCCATATGGTGACATGAAACGCAATGGTCCAGCCTGTCTGAATTAGCCGATCCATGAACTTCCTCAACGTCCACTCCGTAAGCTTCATCTTCACTGAATCTATAGGTGACAAAAGTATAATGAAATATGCCAAAATACAATACAAGGGCCTCTAAGAGCTTACAGTAAACACAAAATGTACATGCACAATACAAGTCTAATTAAGAGACGATACAAGCAGAGAAACACAAGAACATAAAAAATATATATCCAAGGCCTTAGATGCCATTGAAACACTCTCCAACAGCTAAAAATAGAGTTGTTGTGGAGGTTCCAATGACTATATTTTACATAGATGCTCTCAAGAACAACCTAAAGTCTTACTTTTTACACAAATGAAGTAAAAGACTGTTGTGCCCTATTACAAATCTGTGAAAAGACAAAAATGCCTAAATAAGTATTTGCCTATTACAATGAGAAAATAAAGCATATATATATTATGCATATCTTAAAAGTACAACTTGATAGCATGATCTATCAAACATAGCTGTAACCGCCCTCCATACCTGGTCTGTCCACTTACATTTCAGAAAAATATGTGTTGCACTCTCTGACAATTTACAGAATTCCCAATGGCTTGCTAGGCTGAACCCAAACTCCTTAAGTTGGTCTTTATGAGGACCACTAGGACAATTTATCAGGATCACCCCATCCAATAAATTGGGAAGGATGCCAAGAATGCTTTTATGAGGACCACTCAGGTTGCTTTCGATAGAAGGGCTCCTTTCCATGCCCCAAGTCTCGGTTGGAATTTGTCCACCAACACCACACACATCTCCTTCAGTCCTTCTTGAGCTGCCCTTTGAATAAAGGAAGCCCCAGGTACGATACTGGGAGCTTCGTAACTTGCCATCCACTTATCTGTTTTTAAGTACCTCGTGCGAGCTAATGAGAGGTTAAAGGGCACTACCACTGATTTTTCTTTACTCATCTTGAGTTCAGACTGTTTACCGAATTCCTCCATATATAATAGTTAGGAAGCTCGCAAACGACTCTCTTTTGTCCAGCATCATCTGCATAGAAACTATGTTGCCATTTCATTTCTTCTATTTGGACCCAGATAATTCTCTCTCTTCCTCTTTTGTAATTATCCTTGTCAATCTCTCCATCACCAGCAAAAACAAGTATGAGGACATAGGATCCCCTTGCCTTATACCCCTGCCACTTTCAAACATCTCTACTGCAAATCTGGTTGTCCTCACACATTGCATTATTAATGAGACCCATGCTTCCACAAAACCAAGGACTCTAAGAGAGTTTTCCAAGAACGATCATTCTATGCAACCATATGCTTTCACCAAGTCTATTTTGATTAGGACGCTTTTCTTCTTGCTCTCTATCGTAGAATCTACTAACTCATGTGTTAAAAGAATAATATCTTGTATCGAACGTCCTTTCAAAAATGCCATCTGGTTCAGACTTATGATCCTATTCAATACGCTCCTCATTCAGTTGACTATGATCTTCATGATCACTTTATATATAAAATTGCACAGGCTTATTGGTCGAAACTGCTTCATTCTATTAGCTCCAGTTTTCGAGATCAAAACAATATTAGTAGAGTTTATTCTTCGGAGCATTTTGTTTTTAACTTTAAAAAAGAATAATTACTGTAGTGCACAGGTCTTTGCGTACCACATCCCAAAACTTTTGAAAAAATATTTCGGGTAACCCATCGGGATGACTTGGGGCACTCTCAGAGTCCATCTCGAACACTGCTGCTCTCACCTCCTCCCTATTGACATCATCCTTCATTCGAGCGTTTTCCTCTTATGTAACCTTCGGTCCCTCTATCTCCTCTAGGCCCCCTGCTGCACGTTCCCAGCAAAAAATAGGTTGAGGTGGAAATTCTTGGCTTCATCCATGCTACTCCTTATATCTTATAGCTCTGTTCCTGTGACACTCCGATTTGGGACTTCATGAGTTTAAGTTTGGTTGGTATTACTTCTCAGAAGAAAAGCATACAGAGTTTACACAAAGAAAACATGGCTAATTTTTTTTCATTCTTTTTCCAATAACTCACTTTCTTTTACAATGTTTATCATTCATAACATGAGAAAATAATAAGTACATAAATGTTTAATGACAAGAAAATAAAAACTACTACGTACTTTGCTGAATTAGGAGTAGTCGGTCATGTCATGCCTGTACTAGTATGCCTAGAATCTACAATTGTAATTATACATGGGGTGAGTCTACAACCCATTAAAAAATATTATAAGCAAATAAGAATTTTAATTTACAATTGTAGTGTGCTCTAAGCCCCTAGTTTGAGTTTAGTTTTTGACACACCACATAAGTTTGTATGTTTTAATTATCCCCCATTTGACTCTCTCAAACACTCACTCAAATCAAACTAAAACACTAGGTCGGCTATACCGGTCATAGCCGTCTATGGGCGTAGCAACCCACGTAGAATATCTTAATTCTATATGTTGGCTAGACAATGAACCATATACTCCCAGTGATCTTCGGACCACCAGGCATTGTAGTGAAATAAAAAGGGAACCCCACCGGTAGCTAGCCAAAAGGTCATGCTCAATCTCAATCTCGACATAGTTTATGTTATATCATAACAATGATGGGTTTCAATCATCCATGATTGTCTAGAGTCTCAAACACTGTGTGAATATACCCCTAAGTTATATATTAAATTCATCACATTGAACCATGTTCTCAAACTCATATTTCACTCGTTCTCTCACGAGTGCTATCGTGAAATGATCATGATGGATCTCACTCTCAATCTCAGAATGACATTAGGGTTCACACTTATCTCATACTAAGCACGCAATGACGTAGAGTCTTCACATCATTAAATTATCGACGTCCCACTCTCCATGGTGGTTGCACTCTGACCACAAATCAGGTAGCCCTTTCCACAGGTTGCCACTTTCGATATTTAAGGGGTTATGCATGCTAATCTCAATATAAACATTTATATGATATGAATAAAATAAATAGACTCAAGTTTAATCACAATCTTATCATGATGCATGTTATTTGTAAATTATAACACAGATATGCTATCACAGAAATAATCTCTTTCTAGTATGCATGACTTATCACAACTAACATGTGTATGTAATCATTTCATTGCAATACTTTCATGCATGATCATTTTATGCATATCATGCAACCACTAAAGATCTATCTTCTAATCATGCTCATTTACAACATCAACAATAACATGCAACATAAAAAAGTTTATTTACAACTAAAATTATCTATAATGTCCCTTACCTCGAGTATGAATACTGGGCTTTGATCGAAATTGAGTCTCAAGATGATCTAACAATAGGATCTATCATTACACAAGCATATTCATATTATTACATATAACTTCTTATATTTTGACAAAATTACCAAAATATCCCTCTTGAGTTAGACTCATCAGAATTTGATTTTTATGCTTCTAATTTGACCAAAACTAGAGAACACAGGGATTTTCCTCTACGATACGAGTCCAACGCATCAAACTTCACTCAATTTTGAGTTTGAACTGCAAAGTTATGCCCATTTTACCTAAATGAATCTTGGGTACACACAAGGGTACTTTGATCATTTCGATAATTAATCTCAAAATTCAAAAATTAATCACAAACTGGATCCAGATCCATTTTTTATCTGGATCCAAAATTGTCAGACTGGATTCAGACCCATTTTTTATCTAGATCCAAAACTGGTCCATCCAGTTATGAGTTGGATCTGGTTTCAGACCCAGTTTTGATATGGATCTAGAACTTATCCATCCAGTTAGATTTAGATCCATTTTTTATATGGATCTAGTACTGATCCAAACCAAATTCAGTTTTGTTCTGGATCCAAAGCAGTCAGATAGGATCCAGACTCTGATCTATCTGGATCTAGTTCCATTTAGATCGATCCAGACTGACTGGATCAGACTGGATTCAGATTCAGTCTGATCTAGATCAGACCATATCCAAATTGAGAATCGAGACTGAGTCAGACCTAACTCAGTCTGGTTCACACCCAGATCGGTTCGATCTGACTGAGTCAGTTTGAACCGATTTCGGTTCAGTCTGAATCGGATTGGCCTCAACTGGTTCAACATGAACCGATATATATATATATATATATATATATATATATATATATATATATATATATATATTACTTACCTGGTTCAGTATGGGTGCGACCTAGAATGCATGGTTCGGTCTGGGTCGCACCCAGACCAACCCGGTCTGCCACCTTATAAAAAAAATGCATGGGCGGAAGGGGCACAACCCCTTCCATTTTTTTTCATTTTCTTCTCGGATGCAGAGGGATCGGCCACCAGAGTCGGCCCTCTCTCTATTTCTCTCTGTTGCAAAGGGGCCAGCCAACCGACCCCCCCTCTCTCTCTTTCTCTCTCTCTCTCTCTCTCTCTTTCTCTCTCTCTCTCTCTCTCTCTCTCTGTCTGTGCTATGTCAAGGTTCCCCCCCCCCTTTTTTTTTACACCTGCAACCCGTCGACAGCCATGGTTGATGGCCATCTATTTGATCGAAAAAAGAAAGCAAGACACTTACCTATCAACAATGAGCTCAGGTAAGCTTCCTCCTCTCTGTTGCTCCTCGTTTCCCCTCTTCTTTTTTTTTCTTCATGCCTCTTTCCCTCTCTCTGTTGCTTGATCGATGGGAGGAGGGTAAGGTTTATCCTCATCCCCTCTCCCCTCTCCCCCCCCCCCCTTTTTTTCAAATCTCCCCCGACGATTTCGTCGGAGGTGGTTTTATAGTTATATCTTCCTTGATAATGATGGATATGTTTTTCTTTATGATTTGATGATTCATCATCGCATGGAAGAATCGTATGTTGCGATCCCTCTCTTTAAGCCATTTGCATCTCGACTTTTGTCTCTACATTTCCTCCTATATTTTGTATAATAGTTGAAGCTCATCCCTTAGGACCACTTCCTTTGTCAACAAAGCTTCATTATATTCTATCATTTCTTGTTGACAATCCTCAAGTTACTTTTCTAAATTCTTGATCCTTGAAGGAATGAAGCCCATTGCACTTCAATTCCATTCTTTTAGGCCCCTCTTCACATTATCGAGTTTAGCCATTAACTTGTACTTGGGATTACCATGAGCTTCAATACCCCAACATTTTTGCACTACCTCTTTGCAACCTTCCTTGAAGGTCCAGAACTTGAAAACTTGAATACAGAGGCCAGATTCATTCTTGGGGCACTATTGAGAAAAATATAATTATGATCAGATATTGAACGAGGCAATATTTTGATTATGGTATTAGGGTAGGCCACAATCCAGAGTTTATTAACTAGGGGCCTATCAAGTCTGCATGGCCAACTTCCTCCATCTCACAATTATTAATGGAGCAGTTAAATTGATTTGAGTCCAAATGAAGAACATCGAGCCTATACGCTCCTGCACAGACCTCATTGTGTTCCAGTCTCCAAGCAGTAGCCACAAAGCCTCATGGGGTGTTGCTCAAGCAAATTATGTTGGGACACTGTTAAAAATCTAAAGAAGATAAAGTAGATAAAAAGAGTCATTGAGAAAGAGAAGTCTTAATATATCTAATAATAGACAAAATTGTTCTCATGTTAACAAAAGTGGGAGAGTGCTAAAATTGACTAGTGTGTACAACATGTGTTATGCCAGGTCTAGTAATTAGAAGATAAGAGAGTGCTCCAATAAGCTATATGTAAGGAGTAGGAACTTAAAAAAAAATCATCATCAATTCGCATCTTGGTGTTGGCAATCTCAGGGGTATCAACTCTCTTATCATCTTAGATGCCAGACCTGGTGACAATGTCAAAAGCAAATTTAGACTTAGATAATAAGTATCCTTCAGGAGAGTAAGCAACTTTGATTTCTAAGAAATATTTTAAGAAGCCTAAATCAATCATTTCAAAATATTTTTTGAGAAGCTTTTTAATATTTTCAACTCCCTGTTTATTTTCTCCGGTGATGATCATGTTGTCCACATAGAAAAGAATAATAATAATATATGCATCAGAAATCTTAACAAATAGTGCAGTGTTAGTCAAACAAGTTATAAATCCAATATCAAGTATAACTCGACTAAACTGGTTATACTAAGCCTTTGGTGCTTATTTAAGTCCATAAAGAGCCCTTTTCAAATGAAGAGTTTTACTCTTATGAACACTTATACTTGGTGTTGCTTCTATATAAACTTTTTCAACTAGGTTTTCATTAAGAAAATTATTTTTAACATCCATTTGAAATATAGAACATTTTTTACCAGAGGCTAATGCTACTAGAGTTCTACCAGTGGTTATTCTAACGAATGGAGCAAAGGTTTACTTGTAATCTATGCCATATTCTTGAAAATATTCCTTGACAACTAATTTAGCTTTATATCTTTCAAGAGTTTCATCACTCTTTGTTTTAATCTTTTATATCTACCTACAACTTATAGGTTTCTTTCCTTTTGGAACATCTTGAATGGTCCAAGTATTAACCTTTTGTAAATATTGTAACTTTATTCTCATGGCTTCTACCCATTAAAAATATTCTTTAGCTTAAGTATAGGTTAAAGGTTCCACATATGAATGAATTAATGCAATAAATGTCTTGTATTTTGGAGAAAAATAATCATAAGACAAACTTTTCAGGTAGTTTGAAAATCCTAAATAACCTTCTAGTATGAACTTCAGGTTGTTCAACATATTTTTCCAATGCACAGGGTTGGTTAAGGTCCCTACACCTAGAATATTGTAAATAGTTTTTTTTCCTATGAGGTTGCTCTTCAGTAATTATATCATCATGACCATTATCAAAACCACATTAATCTATTACATCAAGATCACTATCCAAGTTACATTCATAATCATATTTCTCATAACTTGAACTTAAATTAAATAAAAAAGAATACTCATCCACTTCTTTCGCCTTTTCAAAGTCAAAGAAACTTTCTTTTACTAAGAAAGTCATATTATGTGATATATAATTTTTTATTTTTAGGATCAAAACAATTGTAGTCTTTTGGTTATCTGCATAACCCAAGAAGGTACAAGGAATAGCACGAGGGAAGAGTTTATCATTTTTGTTAGTAAAAATAAAACATTTGCACCAAAAAATTCTTAGTTTAGCATAATCAGGAGATACTTTAAAGAGTTTTTCAACTGGTGTTATATTTTGTAAAGAAGAAGAAGGCATTCTATTGATGAGATACATAACAGTTAAGGCTGCTTTAACCAAAAAATTTTGTGGTACTTGATTTGCTATTAGTAAAGTTCTGGTTGTTTCCATAATATGTCTATGTTTTCATTCAGCCAAACCATTTTATTGTGGTATATGAGGGCAAGATATTTGATGTGTGATACCATGCAAATTTAGATAATCTTTAAATTTCTTTTATAAAAGTTTTACACATGAATCTGTGCAGAGAATATTTCAAACTTGTTTTTGACCAAGTTGTGAAATATTTAAAAATGTGAGAAGACCTCATATTTATATTTGAAAAAGTAGATCCAAGTATACCTAGAAAAATCATCAACAAAAATCACATAATATGCATATTTACCCTTTGATATAACTGGTGTTGACCCCCAAACATCTGAATATATTAGCTCAAGCGATCTAGAAGAAAAGAAAGTTCTTTCATGAAATAATAATCTTTTCATTTTACCAAGAATACAGTCTTTACACGTAAAATTTTTAGAGTTATAAAATTTTTCCAAATTTGGAAAGTATTGAATTTTGAATACATTAGGATGACTAAGTCATTTGTACCATATATCCAACTCTAATTTCTTAATATTATAACAAAAGGTGTCCTTGGGTATTTCCAAAAAATATATGTAATAGAGATCTCCTTCTCCATGGACTTCCTCAACCAGCTTTCCTGATTGGCGATGATGTACCTAACATCCATCAGAAGAGAATGAGACATTATATCCATAGTTAAATATTTGTGAAACTGATAAGAGATTTAAATTTAACTTAGGAATATATTTAACTTTTGAAATGGTAAATTTTTTAGAGTTTTGTGAAATCATTTCAAAATTTCTTATTCTTTTTATTTCAAGAGATGTATCATCGAGTGTTAAAACATTTGACATGCTTAAGTTGATATGACATTCAAATAAAATTTTACTATTAAGGGTCATATGAAAAGAAACATAAGAATCAAGAAGCCATGGAGTTTTACTGAGATCAGAGAATGATGAAATTGTTGCCCCAGTTAAGGCTTCATTTGAAGAAGATACCCATTTGAGAAGTGGTTGGAGAATCTCCATAGGTTGTGACATTGATACAGGTGCATCATGAGTTTCTTGTGAAGAGCCAACTGAAGCTACCTTCTTTTTCTCCCTTATAAACTTTGACCAATGAGGTTTAGTGTGCTCGGGTTCATGATAATTATAACAAATAATTTTTTTTATCATAATCATCGCCTTGTTTTCAATAAGGCTTGTTATCATGCTCATTTTCTTGTTTCTAATAAAGTCGCTTGTAGGAGCACATGTATTTTTTTGGTCTAGAGACCGCCAAAACGAAGTCGTATTCATTTTTTAAAGAGTGCTCTTTTAGTCTATTTTCTTTCATGCTCAATTCTTTAATAGTGTCAACAATAGAGGGTACTTTTCCTCTATAAAGAAGAGCCGATTTGGTGCTTTCAAACTACAATCTTAAACCATTTATAAATTGATAGAAATGTTTCGTATCAAGTTGTTTTTGTTGGAGCTCTACATCTTTCGTGCAATGCCACTTAGGCTCAAGGATAGATAATTCTTCCCAAAGTTTGGATAATTCATTGTAGTATTCCCTAATATTTTTTTTGAGTCATTGTCCGAACTTTATTT
Organism: Nuphar pumila; assembly: GCF_984573655.1. Lineage (NCBI taxonomy): Eukaryota > Viridiplantae > Streptophyta > Magnoliopsida > Nymphaeales > Nymphaeaceae > Nuphar > Nuphar pumila. The sequence continues at coordinate 30,015,636 of NC_143255.1, forward strand.
TGAAGATTATACACATGAGCAATATCCTTAAGAGAATACATTTAAGGTATTCTCAAGTTTTGTTGGCATGCTAAAATTTTGCGAGACTAGAGCATTTTTAATATCCACGCTATTGATTAACCAAGACATGATCTTGGCATGCCCCATTCTCTACTCTTTCTACTTTTTTTCATAAGTGGCTAGTGCCTTAGCCTTCACACTATCCGCAAGGGGCACATCTTTTTCGTTCTCTACTTTTGTGAAGACTAGTTTAAGCTTCAGATCAAAACCATCAATTAATCTCTATAATCTTTTTTTCCATATGTGGTGCTTCATTATTGAAGACCATATTATAAAATTAATATTATTGAGTTTCATGGGTATAATAGTGACTTTCTCATTATTATTTATCCTTACAAAGTAGACAAAAAGAGAATAAAAGAAAAAATATAATAGATGAGAAATGATAGAGTAGAAGTATGAGCACACCACCATGAATACACGAGCACTTGAATCACTATTTTTTTTTCTCTCACAAGCAAGAAAAATGAAGCAATACACAATCCTCAAGAGTAAAGAACGAACCTTGCTTTGATACCATGTAAAAAAATAGAAGCCATCAACCAAATCCACCATAATGCTAAAGTGAACACACCAAAAGCCACAAATGAACTCACTCACAAAATACACTAAAAGCCATAAATGAGCTCGATCATGAAACCTACTAAGAGGACAAAAACAAGAATCTAAAATAAATAATATTTTATTAATAACCTTTATGCAAGAAGCATACAAATGGGAGGGGGTTTCACCCCTATATATATATATATATATATATATATATATATATATATATATATATATATATATATATATATATATATATATAAACAAGCAAAGAGGAGGCTCAATGGCTCTAACAAATGTTGACTAGTTTAATTTAAACAAAAAATAAAAAAATAAAGAAGAAAAATATATATTTATATAAATAAATATATATATTAATATATATGTATAACTTTTAACAGACGCTTAGTTATGGCTCTAAACACCCGAAGCCATGACTACCACTCTCTATCAATATTGTGATTATATGATTTGTCATCAACATCACCTCTACCATGACTTTTGTCGGATCCCAAAAATAGATGATTCAGCTATTGAGAGATGCCTCAAAGTTTCCCACAATATTCAATTTCAAAAATTCTTTTTTAATCTTAGGTAACTGATCTACTATCACCTACATCTCCATTAAGAAAATGACCTCTGCGTTACTACTCCTGATGGCGTCCGCGATAGATCGACAGACCCACTGTCTCCTTAACCCTCTAACGTTCCACGACATCACCTTCATTGGAGGAGAGTTGAGTATAAGGAGACAGACGAGACTCAAGTAAGCTGCAAACCACCACATCCACAATAATCTCTGCTTGGTCTTTAGCATTCTTTTCCTCTTCATCTACTCCCAATGGCACCTGGGTAACGTGAACATCCTTTGGGGAGGGGTCCAGTAGGGACTCTATTCCGCTTCCCCTATGAAGCTTTACACAATATTGTTTTGTAAAGCTACTTTTGCTTCTCTTATTTTCTTTATCAAGACCATGCCTCTTTCAAATCTTTTATTTGAGATAGGGTGAGCCCAACTCCAATCACCCAACCCGACCCGATATCCTCAAGGTGAGGGAGTTGATTTTGTTCCCATGCAACCAAACCCAGGGCTATTATAATTTTTAACCAAACTTGTTTTGAATGTAACCAGATTGGTTGGTTATCTCCCCCCAGGGCTGATCTCCCTCCTTACGTGCAACTCATAGGCCTGACATCCTCTATGCCTCCATCATTCTTTTTCATACCACCCATGACCCGTACCCCCTTTAGACACGGCGAGTCTGCCTGAGCCACTATCGGATGATCGATCGGATGCCCCATGAACCTTCATCGAACCTCCGGACACCCCCTTTGAGCTCAGTTGCCCTTCGGTAAATGTCGAACTGCGTTTTCCAGTTGTTGTGGGCACCACCATGGTCGTCTCCTTCATCCTCAACTCATCCTCTGCTCCAGGCATGAACTTCTCCACTATCTGGGCTTCCTCCATCTCCACTGTTCTGCTGTCTTTTTCGTCAGTCCATGACCTCCTCGACTAGCATACCTTCATCCGGTTTCCCTTCTCTGCTGATGTTCCTTCACGACATTCTCAACCATCCATGGCCTCTCTGTTGCCATATGGGTCGACCCTTGGATGCTCATAGGCTTCCCTTTGTTATCTAAGCCTTTTGTACCCTCTGTTTGTAGGGCTGCGAACCTGTTTGCTTGATTCAACTATTTCCTGCCCTGAGCGCTTTGTTGGTGTCGTCTGATAATCTTGACTGACTTCCACCCCTCTTCAATTTCTTCTGATTTACCTTTAGCCTTCAGAGGTCAGAGCCGACACCTTTCAGCGGAGTGTATGATTGCTCCATAATATCCGCAATAGCGGATACTGCTCTCATAGGTGATCTCTTGGATTTCTATTTTACCTTTCTCAACCTCGATGTCCACTTTTGCCAATGGCTGAAAGTCCAATAACATCTCTACTTTTATACAAGCATATTCTACCCGCTCTTTCGTTCGGGTGTAGTGGTCTATCTCCAACAACACTCCTCTGATTGCCTTCGCAACCCCCTTGAAAATGTCAAGCGATCATAGCTCTGTCGATAGCTTTGGGAGACGAATCCAGATAGGGTTCACTGAACTGACTTCCAGCTTCAGAGGCATCCCTGGTCGCCAAAGTGGTGAAGGTGATCCCCTTTTGCCCTACACACAGACGTTTCAATGATTTTATCATGTATTTATAATCCATCCCCTTGTTCGATAGGCTTCCGGGGAACCCCACAAGGACTGTCAACCCCATTGGTTCCAGCAACTCAGAGTACCTTCCTGCTGGAATGAACATTTTTGGGTGTGGGTTTGTAACTTGCTGTTGTAACCTTCACAGGAAAAGCAGTTTTCAGGACATGTCCGGTGGAGACTATGTGCACCCATGAACGACTGACAGCTTCCTTTTCAAGTCCTTCCACCGCCATCCGATTTGATTTCCTCCCTCTCATGCTTCCTCCTATCCTGAGGGGAGGCCAAGCCTCATTTTCGGACCTACCATACCCTTCCTCCGGTGCTTCACTCCTGCTCGAAGCTTCCATCTCCAGGGGCAAAGCATATAAGTTCTGTAATTGCAGAGCCTTTTAACTCTTGAATTTAAGATGGCTAAGAATTCCACTGGTCAGCTTATAAGCTATAGTTTCCTTGTTCTTTTACAATGACAACACGTAACGATTCGATCCAAGGTCTCTTGAACCCGAGTTTGTGAACGTTAGTTTTCAGAGAGACAATACTCAATAATATAAAAAAACAATTCAAAATTATACTATTTTTTTTCATTTAATAATGGAAGGTTCATACATCCATTTACAATATCATAATCATTTAAAGACAAAAGCAAAATAAAAAGATAAAAAGTAAATGTGAATCATATGGCAAAGTCGCAGTACGATACTAGGTCCTGTGAGTGACAATAGTTCCTGAACCTACAGTTGTAACCAAAAGAAGGGGTGAGTCTACAACCTAATAAAATTCCACTTATAAATAGATACGACTGTTATAATTGCAGTGAGCTCTAAGCTCTTAGTCTTAGTTTAGTTTGTTATTTATGAGTTTTACTTCTTTTTTACTGTATATCTATTATCATTCTCAAACACATCTTTTACTCTAATCGGCTATTCTGGACATAGCCTCCTCGAACGTAGCAACTCACGTAGACAACTCAGAGTCTACGATGTTGGCCAGACTTATGAACTACTTACAATAATGTAGTCTAAACCAGTCTATACTGTAGACACACGTGTTGCAGCTGCTCGTCGGTTGCAAGCCGAGAGCGAAGAAGCTCAATCGGTGGTTGCCTCCAAGGTGTCTCAAGGAGCTATACCTGCCCCCAAGGTTTTGTGGCTCATGCTACATCCTACATGTGTCTAGTGGGCAATGTTTTAACCCTTAAGGGTCACCTAAGAACATCTGAGATATTCTCAAGTTAATCACAAGACACAAACATCAACATTGCTCCAGACCATGCCTTTTAGTAGAGTTCTTCATCATGTTATGTGTGATCATTCTATGCATAACTTTCTCTCACTATTCACATCTTGAAGTTAGTGCATTATACATACAATCATCAATGTATATCTACTAACTACTTTTCAACACATGTTCACATGTCTAAACTGATAAGGATGGCAGCCCACCATAGATTAATTCACGATACTTACAATGCCCCTTCCAAGGCATAAGTGTGACATTCTTCAAGATAATACCTACCATGAGACTCTGAAACTCGACCCTCAATTTCTACATAACACACCAATCTTATACATGCAATCATATATTGCCACATTTACTTCATAACTCAGAAAATATGTATGATCAGGTTTAAGCATCACACTTGAACTTTATAGATTCTTAAGCATGCAAAACGATGTCTATTCACAATAAATAAAACTAACATACTTGAAGCATTTGAAATCATATTGAAGAATGCCTAAACTAGCTAGCATGCGTTTTAATCAACTAAGGAGGAATTTGTAAATGTTCACTTACGTGGAACACTTAAATTTCAATTCTTAGTGTCACACAACATTTGATCTGAAATCAATAAATACCTCGTATCATCATCAAAATTATCAAAATACTCTTAAACTTAAATGTCAAACTCTGACTCCATTCTTTCAGAGTTTATCCTCACATCCCCTACTAATAGATTTTACTCAAGCAGTAAAATTCAAGGATTCAAGAATCACATGAATTTAACTTTGGGGCACCAAGTTATACATTGTTTACTATGTAAGCACACCAAGGGTAAAATGGTCTTTTTGCCTTTTAAACCTTTCATAGTGACCTCTATGTCACCTATATATCGCCTCTTTACACCATGTCAACTTCATATTAAATTTTGGATCCAAATCCATACTGATTTCAAAATGGATCATTTAGGTTTGTAACTATATTTTGATTTGGATCCTGGACCCGACATTTTCAATCCAAACCCACTTGTAATGGTTTATCTCGATCCTGATTGAGCCCATTCATAAGGATTCGACTTATTGTACTCCAACTGATTCATCCTTAACAAAACTTGACTTGACTCGATATAGTAAGATTAACTCGGTCTGTCCGCTAGATCCCAACTCGATTCTATCATAAACCCAGCTCGGTCTATCCACACAGCAATCCATGCTTGTTCATTGGCTAGAAGATAACACCATATGTTTGATTTGCAAATTGAAATATGAGGGTATTATGCTCTAATAGTTTTAGGTTCTCTTACCCTCCACATGCACAATCTGGGTATTTTTTAGTCAGATTTTGTCAAATGTGTCAATATGTGAATCATTATGGATATGAACCCCTGATCTATTCAGACCATAGTTAACAATGCATAAAATGGCAAAAAATGATGTAATGAATACATGGAGACCATTAAAAAATACATGAAAAAGTTGACAATAAAACATGAGTTAACAAAAAATTGACAAAGAATATAGATGGTTTGATTTGGTGCTAACTTTATATATATATATATATATATATATATATATATATATATATATATATATATATATATATATATATATATATATATATATATATAACTATATATATATAACGGGTCAAAAAACAGACATATATACAAGTTTTTTTTATTAAAAATCAAGTAAGGGTTTAGGAACTATTCATAAAATATGTTTTAGGACCTGAGGTCTTTTAAAACTGGATCCATATAGTCTTTCTGATAGGTATTTTTTTTTTAAATGTATTTTTTTTGTGTTCTAAATGTTTCTCTCAAAAAGACCCAATGTGTTAGGCCTAGTGGAGGGGGGCCTTGGCAAGGTGGTTAGGGTTTAATTCTCATGAGCGTCAACTCCTTGAATTAATGAGGATAAGGAATAAGGCGTTGATCAGCCAAAGCTTGGGGACTCCATTGGTGTAGGGTTGTACCACAAGTTTACACTGTCGGGACAACGACCATAAGTAGGAGAGGCTTAACTAGTGCAACTAAGTCTCTGATTACCTGTCTTTCATGAAAAGAAAATGTTTCTCTCAACAAAAAAAAACAATTTTTTTTTTCAATTTTTTTCTGTATAAGGCATAGTTGCAATTGGTTTAAACAAGTCGAACCCACACACATATATATTTGAAGTGAAATATATAAAAATATAATATTTCATGTATAAATAACATGAAAGGGTGGGTGTTCAGTCATGACCCAGCAAAACCTGTCCCAACGGGGGTTGGCCCAGTAGGGAGGGACCTTAGCTGCTAGACAGGCAGTTAAGGTTTGATCCCCATGGGAGTCGCCCCTTGGCAAATTTTTATTTGGGCATATTAATTATACCCATTGACAGTGACTCAGATATCAGGTACTAATCTGGTCACCTGACCCAACAATAATACCTCAAACCTGAACCATTGACATCTCCTGTAGGGATGGTAGTGAACCGGGGCAGGGCGAGGGACAAGGTTTTCAATCCTGCCCCGTCTCAAAATTCTGCCCTCTATTTTTGTAGGAGTTTTTATTTTAACCTTCATCCCTACCTCTGAACGGGTCTAGGCAGGGCTAGCCTGTTTCTCCTGGGTCCACTGCCATTCTTAAAGGCATTTTAGTTATTCCATCCCTGCCTTCATCCCGTTTTGATTTTAACCTTCATCCCCATTTTATTTCTCCCCCTCCCGGTCCAAACGGGGCAGGGCAGAGTGGGGCCCGTTTTCCACTAGTCCACATCCATTCCTAATCCCCAACTTATGTGGAGACAAAAAGGGTCTGAGTTCGACCCGTTGGTTGGTTGGTTGGCCCCCTCACAGTCTGCTCACCCTTTCTTGAACCCAACTGGGTCCGATCCGTTAATAGCCAGGTCAGATCCAGCTCCGCAACTCATTCCCTCCGCCTTCTCCATCGTTAGATCTAGACTGTCCATTTTACGAGATTAGGGTTTGCAACGCACTATAAGTAGGAGAGCAAGAGGGCTTTGGGCTTTCTCTCTCTCTGGCATTCGCTGTCGCAGAAGAGAGAAAAGAGCCTTTCCTAATTCCGATCTAAAATGGTGCGTTCCTCTCTTCCCTTCCTAGTGGCAAAAACCCTAGCTGGGGATTTAAGGGTTTTCTGAATTAGGGGTTTATCTTGGATAATCATAGTTCTCTTTCTATTTTTCTTGTTTTTTGATGTGTTTTTGTTCGTCTTTCTCATTCCCTCTTCGTTTTTCTATGCGATATGAACTAGATTTGATGAATTTTATCGGTTGATCCGCAGAGATTATGTCTAGTGTTCAAGTTGTTACCTTGATGCAATGAAAAATGTCTCGAACTTATTGTTTGAGAATTTTGTTTCACCTTATTTCCCTTTTCTAATGTTATACGTTTGTACCCTTTTGTTGATTTTATATGTTTATTACTTTTAGGATGGTTAAGGGCTGTGATCTCTCTTCAGCTATTCTGAAACCGACTGCATCTATGGATTGTTTGTTTAATCACCTCTAGGAAGGGACAGATATTTGCTGTTTTTTTGTTTTTGAAGAATGAAGTTATTGTAGAAGGTTTTGATAGAACGGTTTCTACTGATCAAAGATAGGCATTGTGAACAAATTATGTTTAGAAACACTTCAAACATGCATATATACTTATAAAAAATGCCACTGATAGAAAGTCTAGGAGTGACATTTTCCCTGTTTTTGGGGCCTAAGATTTGTTCCGTAGAGGCTGTTTCTCTTTGGTTGATGCAGCTTCTAAAGTGATTCTTGGCAACGATTTCTAAAGCCAAGAACAATCATCTCCAGTTTATGGCTAGGCCGAGTCCGCCCCCTCTGCAAGGGCTGTAGTTCTTTTGTTCAAGCGTCTATGGCTTTACAGAACTTCCTAATGTTGTAATGGTTAGTGGCTTATAATTAGATGGCTTAGTGATGCTAATTTTCTTGAAACATGATGGGTTTATGGTTTAAATCTGCACAATTTCCATTGAAAACGATTTATCGTTAAGATAAAAGGCAAATGGATGCTAATGTTTTTCCGAGTAAATTAGGAATTAGTCCGGTTATCACCTTCAAGCCTTGGGAAAGTAGAATTAGTGAGGGAATTGCTTCCTTTGTTTGGTTTTCTTTGTTGTAGCATGCTATTATTCATCTACTCTCTTATGATAGTATTCTCACTTTGCTTCATGCTTGTTGTGCTATTTTTAATGTATAACAACTGACGGATACCACGAGTTATTTGACAGCGGGGATGGATGTAGATTGAATAATAGAAGACTCGGCTCTTCCATTACTCAAATATTGTGATAGGAAATTCTATTGCACAGGGTAGTGAAAAGTGATCGGGTCCTGTTTGATTGTTTTGATTAGCGGTTCCCTTCACCAAAGGTTCATTCGAAAACATATCTTGGTTCTGTGAAGTATTAGGGGTGCAAAAAACACTTATGTTCGTGCACAGTTCTGTGAAGTCATGCTTGTGACATTGGACCTTCAGGGCATCACTAATATGGCAGTGGTTTTTTATGATGAAATGAAGTTTCTTCTCTGGACTTGTAATATAGTTGGGGTATGTTGGCCATTATTAGGGGATTAGCCTATCCCAATGTGGCTGTACTCTGCAAAGGTTACAGGCAGAACAGGTTTACTTGTGTTTTGGTGTCCTGTAGAGATTTTTCTTATAGAATAGCTGGAGGTTCTTGGGTGGAATGCCTCCACAATTTAACTTATTTAGGTTAACCTAGGTAGTCTTGAATATTGATTGAAGGATTGTACTTTTTAAGGATTTTACTTTTTCCTTTCTTTATTGTTTGTTATTTCCATTTTTGCTTTATTCCAGTTAACAAAGATTGCTTGCTTTCATTGCTATATAGAGCCAAATCACTTTTAAACTATTTCTTGCATATGTGAACTTGATTAACTTAACTTGCTCAATGTCACATAGACATCCTGCCCAACTGACTAAGTCAAGCTCAACCAATCTAAGATTGACTGCTGGGTTTGCTGACCATGAATGTTGCCCTTTGCTATTGGAATTGCACGCCATTTTGTTGATCCAAATATTTTTACCTGAGCTTGTTCAGTTACTTGATTTATAACCACTTTTTTTTGCAGACAAAGCGTACAAAGAAGGCTGGGATCGTTGGCAAATATGGTAAGATTTGTGCATGCTTGATTTGCTATTAGTTTGTTTGATAATTTCTTTCTTTCTCCTTTCACCTCCCTCTTCTCCTTTGTCTTTGTTTTCCTTCTGAAATCTTATACCTTTACCCAATGCTAGTCCCTTCACAGCTTGTTCGGTTGTCTTTCTTGCATGTGGGCATTAGTGTTTGTAGAACGCTATGCCCAAATTAGTCTCAGTTTTGTGGTTGGTTTAGTTTTAACTTGTAATTTGAAAATCACTATCTGAATTTTCTTCTTGGTGCCCATTTCAGGCACAAGATATGGTGCCAGTCTGCGTAAGCAGATCAAGAAAATGGAAGTGAGCCAGCATGCCAAATACTTATGTGAATTCTGTGGAAAGGTGACACCTACGATGGAACTTTTTATTATTCATTTTGCTACTCCACAGCTTCTCTTTATTATCGTTCTCTTTTTCACTGTGGATGAAATGTTCTGATCTGTGGAACAATTGGTGTGGAATTATGCAGTACGCAGTGAAGAGGAAAGCAGTGGGAATTTGGGGGTGCAAAGACTGTGGCAAGGTCAAGGCTGGAGGTGCCTACACTTTGAAGTAAGTTAATTTTCTATTGTTTGTAAATAATCAAACTGTGATGTTATAGACTCGATTGGTATATCTTTAGTTCCATCTGTGTACATTAATGCGAATATGAATGGGATGATGGCTTTGCTGCATGCTTAAAATGTCATATATATCATACTAGCTAGTAGTACCTTTTATTTTCGTGCCCTTCTTTCCTGTAAGTGATTATGGTTAAACATTTTCTGGTTTTTATTCACTTGAGTTTTTCTTGCCGACTTATTTTAATTGTTGTTTGAAGCACTGCGAGTGCTGTGACAGTGAGGAGTGCCATCCGTCGGTTGCGAGAGCAGATAGAGGTGTAGTCTTGGGGCAGTTATGTGCTTGATTGTGCTCACTGTAATCGGGATATTTTGCTGCCCATGACAGACTTTAGCTTATTACTGTTTACGAATTCAGCTAGTTTAGTACTCTTTTTTTGTCTGCGAGATTTTTCAAGACATGGGTTTGGCAAAACCCCTTGAATTTTGCTGACTGTTTCACCCATTTGTTTAATTTTGTTATAGTTGAAAACTTGAATTCAATGCCTTCTTTGTTTTCCTATTCTTTTTCCTTCTTTTTTATCATGTTGTGGGTGTTGGCTTATTGTGTCTCGTTGATACGTACTGGCTGCAAAGCAGCTTGGACATGGGTTTTACCCCGTGTGATCCTGGTTCGTTTTGGTCATAGTTTGATTCAAATTGTCTGGTGGGGTTATTTTGGTCTGGCCGCTTAACCCCCAGACAAGGATTGTTTGGTATTCCATTGTACCTCACAATGTGTTAATGTCGTCTTAGTTTATGTAATATATATTTGGACAAACTATCATGTTTTCCTGGATTTTTGAGGTGGTGCATAGTCTGCTTGGTGTTGTATAGGTCCTCCCACTTTCATGATGCTTCCTGTTTCCTTTTTTGAATTTATAACCAGGGCTTTATGCTGGGCTTCCTCTTATGTTGAGGGATAATGATGCCCACATGACTGCAACTTCGGCTGCCCGTCTGGCTGGACACTAGGCCAACCCTCTTTGGGTCTGTCTTGGATTTCCCAGAATGAATTGTAGATCCTTGAATAGGAGGTTTTGTGGTGGTATCAACCAATGTTCTGGAAGGGTGTGTTGCTGAAACAATGCATTGGGAGAGGTGTTGGCAGCCCAAACACCACATTTCCCGAGAATGTTTTTGGCAACTCCATCTCTCAACATCACACGTTGGCAAAACAATATTTTAGCAACACACTGAAACCGTGTTTTTTCATCCCACCCACTGCAAGACAAGATTGTACCAATTGCATGGTATTGACGCAAACGGCTCGTTAATATTTGCATTCATTATTAAACAGTTTTTTTTTTTAAAAGTCCAGCTGGGTTAGTTAGACTCAACTCTAACTTGCAATGTCCCATCACAAGGTGACGTGCACTAGCAAGCGGAGCTCCCATTGGTCGTTATTAAACAGTTGAAAGCCACGACTTCAACCTAAAAACAAGCACGGACTTGTGTTTTTTCGTCAATGAATTCAGTCAGTAAGGCGGTTTCTTCCCATTTTACGGGGGAAGAAGGGTGTTGCCAAAATGTGGTTTTGGGCCAAAAACTGAATGATGTTGAGATGTGTTGGGGTTTTGCCAAATAGAGGCTGTTGGCGGCACTCAGGGATGCAAATGGTTCAGATTCATATCAGCTAAATACATAGGGATTCAGATCGTAATCGGATCTGAACAGTCAAAAATTGCAAAACCTCCATCTTGGATCCGACCCATTTGCATCCTAGCAGCACTGTTGCTTTCAACCAAGAAAGGGTATTGGGGGAATCTCAACGTACCGCTCCCAAGTGGCTGTTGTGGGGACTGCAATGCACCTCCAATTCAAGGTTTCCATACAAATCGTAAAGAATGTGACCAAGACTGGTTAAAGCTGATGGATTGTATTGAACTTATGTTTTTCCCCTAGAGGATGCAGTACATTCCCCCCGCAAGAATATATATGAACATTGGGTCTGGATGAAGGGGCCACCAACAGTCGTAGCATAATGTGATCAAGAACTGGTTTAGATCAAGGTTTTGTGGACAGATCTGGAAATTGCTTCATGCATTGAGGCAAAACCAAAAACTAAAGCGTATGTTTGGTTGTGTTTTTGAAAAGTAAAAATATTGTGCAAAAGAGATTCACTTTCAAAATATCAGGAGACCTATAAATCTTATGAAGCTTGCTTTTGAGATTTTGTGACAAAAAAAGTTTTATATTTGATTATTTTGAGGTAATGTTCAAATGAGATTCACTTTATAAATCTCATATGATTTCAAGTCACATGAGATGCAACCAAACGTACCCCAATAGGGTAACCATAAGCATTTTAGGAACCATGTTGCAACTTGACCACTAAACAACTCGAGTCAGCTTTACTAAAAAGAGAAATTGGAAAAAGAAGGAACAAATAGCGAGATATTGCATTCATAAAATATAAATTAAGTATAAAACTAAACACGGTCATGGTCTACGGGCTTGGCTTAAAAGTCACTATGATCATACAATAGATCCATTATAACAAACTATAACAAATAAATTAGAAATAGAAACATTGCAGTAGCCATGGATAGAGATGGCATGGTCAGCCATGCCAAGGAGAGCTGTAACTGAATCAGAAAATTGCACCCATTCTGCGAAGCGTTCACCGTGGTTTGGGTTGCAAGACCTTGAAAGTCACAGCTGCCATCCTGCTGAGACTGAGTCTGATAGTACATGTTGAATGAATATGAAGCTCTTGCTTTCTCATCCAAGCTACTGCAAGGCGAGCTGTAGTCGAGCGCAGTGCAGTCAGAGAAGCTACATGCATAATCAACATTGGTGCTTAATGCAGTGAGATTAGCATCCTCCTTAAGAACACACCATTGCGAAGGCAGATATGTCACGTTCTTCGCCGCTATGAGCGATTTGGTCGGGTCCTTCCCCGCGAAGTCCATTGCAAACTTTGGTTTGCCATCATAAGTAAAAATTCCCCAGTGACGCTCGAAGTTCCCCGGTGCCACACTCTTTGCATCCTCATCAACCAAGCCAAACAGATAAACTTCAAGGTATCCTGGTCTTAATGGGGTGCCCACATTGCTAGCCAACTTCTTAAACAGACCATCATAAAACTTTTTGGCATTAGGTACATTGGCATCTTTATCTCCATCAGTAGGCCAGCCAACTTCTCCAATAATTATGGGCAAATTGGGCGCACCAACATCCTTGAGAGCCGAGACCAATGTGTCAAAATTGGCATCAAAGACATTATTGTATGTGATCCCACTGGTGGAATCAGTGACTGGGCTGGTGGTGCCATCAAAGAAGGCAAAACTAATGGGGAAATCATCATTACCATACAAACTTAGAAATGGGTAGATGTTGACAGTGAATGGTGCGCCAGTACTGTTGAGGAACTGAACGATTTGTACCTGTTGACATTCAGCTTGTATCAGAATTCAAGTAATCTATGACAGGAAGAAGGAGACCATATTGTGAAGATGATGATTCAATTGAGAACGCTTCCTTTAGCAACTCAACCAAGCTGCCAAGCTCAGAGTGCAAAGCAGGGGAAGTGAGCTTAAATAGTTGAGAAGCTCATAATGAGAGGTCAGGTTCTTTAGCGACAAATGTCACAAATCCCAGCAAGGGAAAATCTCACGATATTCTGAGAAATCTAGGTTTTCTAAAAAAAACATTGGGTATATGCATGACTATATGAAATATCTATATATAATATAAAAAACACTGCAATCATTTTTTTCCTGTTAATATCACAATGAAAAACATGATATTTTTCTATTTTCAAAATATTGGCTATATTTGTGACAGACCTAACCACCCCCAAGGTGTGCTTGTGTGTGTGTATATATATATATATATAACACTAAACTAGTTGTATTTAACATTAAATAAATTCAACCTTATAAAATTGGCTAAAATACTCTTAATGACATTTTTGAAAAATGCAAGGTTACTTTTTTGGCATTATAAGTATTTTGAACTTTCGGGGAATTGAAAAGTCAAAACACTTAAAAAAAAACAAAACTTTATGAAGCTATTAAAGTTATCTTTTTGACCTCAAAAAATAACCTTTGTATTTTAAAAAATATCATTATTTTAAAGGTGTTGTAGTCATTTTATAAGATTGAATCTAGTTAATATTAATCAGAGCTAGTTTAATGTTAATTTAACCCATATATATATCCAGAGCTAGTTTAACCTATATATATATATATATATATATATATATATATAGAGAGAGAGAGAGAGAGAGAGAGAGAGAGAGAGAGAGAGAGAGAGAGAGAGATTGGATAACATAAGAATAGCTGAAACAATCGTCTAACGGCACAAACATGAAGCAATTGGTTCATTAGTATTACCATTTCTTTAGTAATGTCTGAACGAAATTTTCCTGCAGATGGGACGCTAGAGTCATAGACATCAGCATTTAGGGGTACAGTGGCCTTGATCTTGTCTCCAACTCCTGCATCATTTAAGGCGTTTTGGATGTTTTTAAGGGCAGGAAAAGTGACACTTTGGAAGGTGCCATTATATGACTTGAGAAAAGGCTCATTTCCCACTGCTACGTACCTGCCAAAAAAACACGATGGTGTAACAGATGCAACTTCAGATCAGCCAATGCAATAAAATTTTCTCCTAGGCACCATAGTTGAAAATGCTATATAAAGGGAACGAGTGATTAAGTACCGTTTGGATGGCAAACTTGATTTTGGGTGTCAAAATAGGTTTTATATCCAAAACCGGATTAAGGGTGTGTTTGAATCTTGATATCCGACGAATCTTGGATCAGATATGCTAAAATAAACTCATGATCCATGGATTTGAGGGGGATTTAATTGAAAATGAGGAAAATCTAAGATGCCATGTTTGAGATGGGGTCATATCAAGGCATGGGCTCAACATCTTGATTTGCATATTTGTGGATCTCCCCACGGATCCACAGCACTCAAAAACCAATTCGGTTCCAATCATCCTTATCATCATACCCCCTCCCAGGGATCTCATTGATGCAGGTTGTTTTGATCAATTGGACTCAGTAGATGTGATCTACATCATCCACGTGCAGGGTTTTTTTGGTGATTCAGACATCAACGGCTGAAAAATCAAGAAAAATTTATGATTTAAAAAATCATATATATTTTTGTTATGAAAAAAAACACAATCCTAAGGTCAATTCTCCCTGCTGAATCCATATATCAGGTCAGATTTGATTAAAACAACTTGCATCAATGAGATCCAAAAGGGACATCACCATAGTGGATGACACGGGATGAGTGTAATGGGCTGCACTCAAAACATCCCTTAATTGATCAAAGTAGTAAACTTGTATCAAGTGAGATGTGCGGTGGCGATGAACTATGACCATAATTTGGTAATATGCGATGTGACCGCATCTGCTGTCTATTTGAACAGAAGAAGCACTCACTTGATGGTAACCCCACCGTTGAAATCGTAACGCGTGATGTTGCGCTTCACCCATTCCTTCGCGGCGCTGTAGTCTCCGGCGATGTCCGCCAGCATGTTGTTGGGGATCGCCACCATCACCTCGATCCCCGTTCCGGCGAGCGCGCTCATCGCCGACTCGTCGGCGTCGAAGAGCTTCACCTTCTCGATGCCGTTGTCCTTCAGCAGACGTGCTACAACACTCGGAGGCAGGGGGTGGGTCGCCTGAGTCCCCCAATTCACTCCCAATCCGTTCGCTGAAACCACCCAGAAAATGCACGCCAGAAGCCGCGGGATCAACATTTTTCCGACGGGAATGTCGCAGGAAAAACAGATAGGTGGCCGGGAAACCGCGCTTTTTCTTTTTTCGAAGATGTCGAGATGCGATGTTTCTAATGGTTTCAGAGCGTATTGGGTGAAGGTTGAGGTGGAGAACACTTGTTTGGATCTCTATTTTCTAACTCGCCGGAAAGCCAGCCGAAAAACCGCTGTTTTTATTGATTTTCCAAAATAGAAAACGGTTTTTGCGATGATTAAGGTCGAGTCTGACCGAGTACTGTGCGAAAAACTCGTACTTTTTCTCTCTCCCTCTCTCTGTGCCGGAAAACCGGATGGGTCGCCGGAAACCGACTTCTGTGGACTAGCCAACTAAGGATGAGTTAGAAAGAAAGGTCCCTTTTTTCTCGCCTTACCCTCTGAATCCTCTCTCATTCCTTCCTCTCTTCCACTTGCTATTTTTTTTCCATTCTCAATTATTTTCTTCGAATTTTCGGGAGACCGTTAGGAATTCTGCATGCAACTCACGTCGCTGGAACATGGGTGATTAAGTTGATTTCGAGGGCGGTTAGCGACTTGGATTAGTAGTGGATACGAATCGGCTATTGTGTGACTCCGGTTGGGTCCACGCCCTCTGGGTCTTGGATTGGACCTCCATGTATCAGATATTCTTCTTAGGCTGGGAAATGAACGGGGCCGCTCGTGGCTCAACCCATGTTTAGCTTTAAGCCCGGACTAATAAAAAGACTTGTCTTTTTTTTTTTTTAAGAAAAAAAGGCAAATTGGTGTTGGGCCGCTGGGCAGATTGCAAACAGTTATTCAACCACCTATATGCTAGTGGGTTTCGAACTTGCAATCTCTCCTCACATGCTAACGTGCACAAACTACTCTTACCAAACCGAGGGAGCCCTTATTGGTACTCATAAAAAAGATTTAGCACGCACAATTCTAATAATAAGGGTGCATTTGGAATGGAGAAAAACTCTCGTAAGAAAAGAAAGTTTTGCCTACGAGAGTTTTTTTATATGAGAAGAAAGTTTTTTGCTTGTTTGTGTATCACGAGAAAAACAGAGTGAAAAAATGTAAACAAATAGAGAGAAGAGGAAGTGGGTGGTGATGGTAGTGGTGGTGAGATGGGTAATGGGAAGTGTAAAAATAAATTTTCTCTTAATAGAAAACATTCTGCATGTTCCGGACCGCCATGCTTTTCACCTTTTTGCTCTGATGTATATACCTCTTTGACACTCTAGAGTGCCCCACAAGGCCTTACGGCCTAAGCACCCCGTGTATTCGGACCCTCTCTTCCCCTCTTGATGTACTTTGCTTTCAAGTATCTATAAAGAAGCTTTTTGCATCTCTCTCTTTGTGCTTGTGCATACGCGTACTCTTGCTTCCGCTCGTGCGCGTGTATTGTGTGTTGCTTGTGCGCTTAAAAGGCCTGCCTTCGGTGTGCGTGTTTGCCCGAAGCTACGTCACGGGGGTCTTCACTTCCCAGCCCGTGACAAGTTGGTACCAGAGCCTTGTCGACATTGGGAGTGACAATGGCGCCGAAGAAGATTGCCATGACTCCTTCAAGCAGTGTGGTTCCTGCTGAAGAAGACTTCATGGCCGATGATCGGGTGTCAGCCATCTCGCGCGATGTGGCGGAGCTGACTGGGTCAGTGACCAACATGAAGAAGTTGGTTAATGGAACTTGTGTCACTTTTAGAGATCTCAATGCAGAGATCAAGACAGCAGTAGAGGGAGTGGAAGACTCGGTGGAAAGTCTTGCCACTAAACTTAACTACTCGGTGGAGGACTTTTCCACCAGATTTGATGATTTGTTGGGTCGGTTCAACATCATGGCTGCTGAATTGGATGTTGTTCGACGAAAGAATGAACAGTTAGAGCAGCAGTTGAGAACTGCCACGACTGGCGGTGTTGCGACATATGTGGATAGACCACGTTACAGGCTACCTGAGCCCGCAAAGTATAAAGGCACGCGAGACTCAAAGGATCTCGAGAATTTTATCTACGAGATGGACAAATTTCTAGAAGCTGCGAGGATAGAAGACGACGCAGATAGGCTGCGCACCGCAACAATGTACTTTGCGGATGAAGCGACCCTTTGGTGGAGACGTCGCTTAGGTGATGTTCGACGAGGATGGGTTGCTATAGTCTCATGGGAAGACCTCCAGAAGGAAATGCGAGACTACTTTCTACCTAAAAATCAAGAGAAAATGGCCCGCAAAAGGTTATTGGCATTGAAACAAACAGGGTCAGTACATGACTATGTCAAGGCATTTTCTTCGATAATGTTGGAAGTGGAGAGAATGGATGATGATGATCGGTTGTTTTACTTTGGCAACGGGTTGCAAGGATGGGCAAACCAAGAACTCATTCGACATGATCCCGCAACACTAGCTGAGGTGCTTGCGGTTGCAGAGAAACTTGCCGAGTTGGATAGGAATGACCCTGCATTTCAAGGCAGACAACAGAGAAATGACCGCAACAATCGAAGGGACAATCGAAGGAACGACCAAGGACAAAATGTTGGTCGGGTAAACCAGCAGAATCATGGCCGACAAGATGGCCAAAATAATAATCAGAATTGGAATAACTTCCAAGGTGGTAATTATCGTCGCCGCGACTGTCGCATCTGCCATGGGGATCATTGGCAGGATACATGTCCCAATAGAAACCGCGGTCAAGGGAATGGAGATAACCGCGCACCTCGAGTTGCGAATGCTGTTCAAGGTGAGGAAGATGATCAACTTGCAGAAGCACCAACAGTTGGCGCAATGCAGATAATGAATGCAGTAAAGGTCGCAACCAGTGTGGAACCGATGGTATGCAAAGAATTGATGTATTTGGAACTTTTGCTCAACGGAAGACTTACCAAGGCATTGGTAGACACGGGTGCCACGCACAATTTCATCTCGCGTGAAGAAGCAGAACGGTTGGGATTACAGTGGGAACGAAAAGAGAGCCGCATGAAAGCGGTTAATTCAGAGGCTAAAGCCATCTATGGCATTGCTCGGGATGTACCAGTGCGGATCCACAACTGGTCAGGAAGGATCGCGCTATCAGTCGCACCCATGGATGATTTTAAAGTCATCCTCGGGATGAAATTCTTGAGAAGCAACAAGGCAGTGCCGATGCCCCACCTCAACGTTGTCAGCTTTGAGAGTGAGAGTCAGCTCTGCATGGTTACTGCGATGACAGAAAAGCCTTGTGAGCGTTTGGTGTCTGCGCTCCAGTTAAAGAGAGGCATGAAAAGTTGTGACGAGACTTTTCTTGTCACAATCCGTGCTACAGATGAGGTAGAAATAGTCACGGATGTCCCAGAGGCCTTAGTGCCATTATTAAAGGAGTTCGGTGATGTTATGCCCGCCGAGATGCCAAAGAAGCTACCTCCGAGCGTGAGGTAGATCATCAGATTGAATTAATACCGGGTGCACGACCACCCGCAATGACTCCTTATCGCATGGCAATTCCTGAGCTGCAGGAATTACACAAACAATTGGATGGTATGCTCGAAGCAGGAATCATCCAACCATCCAAAGCTCCCTTTGGAGCGCCCGTGCTCTTTCAAGCAAAGCACGATGGGTCGAAGCAGTTGTGCGTCGACTATAGGGCACTGAACAAAATGACGGTGAAGAACAAGTACCCGCTTTCTTTGATCGCAGACTTGTTCGATCAACTTGGAAAGGCAAAGGTCTTCTCTAAGTTGGATTTGAGATCGGGCTACTGGCAAGTGAGAGTTGCAGAAGGGGATGAAGCAAAGACTACTTGTGTAACGTGATATGGGGCGTTCAAATTCCTTGTTATGCCCTTTGGCTTGACGAACGCGCCCGCTACCTTTTCGACCCTAATGAATAAGATCTTCTACCCGCACCTCGACAAGTTTGTCGTCGTGTATTTGGATGACATAGTGGTGTATAACGACTCGATGGAGCAGCATGTTCAACACCTTCAGATTGTGTTTCATACTTTGAAGGACCATGAATTATATGTCAAGCGAGAGAAGTGCCTATTCGGCCAGAAGGAAGTCCATTTTCTGGGGCATATTGTTGGAGGAGACACTCTCAAAATGGACCACAAGAAGATTGAAGTTATTCAAGCATGCGAGCCGCCCTCTAAGGTTCCTGAGTTGCACTTTTTCTTGGGGCTTGCAAATTATTACCGACGCTTCATTAAGGGATACTCGCAGATTGTGGCTGCGCTCATAGATCTGTTGAAGAAAGACAGACCATGGCTATGGTCTGATGCCTGCCAGAAGGCTTTTGATGGGTTAAAACGTGCCTTGACAGAGGAGCCAGTGTTGAAGTTGCCTGACTGTCGACAACCCTTTGAAGTGCAGACCGATGCGTCTGACTTTGCTATTGGTGGGGTGTTGCTCCAAGAAGGACATCCCATCGCATTTGAAAACAGGAAGTTGAATGACGCTGAACGTCGATACACGGTGCACGAGCGCGAGATGTTGGCGGTCGTGCATTGTCTCCGCACATGGAGACACTATCTCTTGGGATCACAATTCGTTGTGCGCACTGACAATGTTGCGACAAGCTACTTCCAAACTCAGAAGAAGCTGAGTCCAAGGCAAGCACGTTGGCAGGATTTCTTGGTAGAATTCGATATGGTCCTCGAGTACAAGCCAGGCAAGACCAATGTTGTGGCCGACGCCTTGAGTCGAAAGGCGGAACTTGCAGCTTTGCTCGCTTGGGAGGGCAGTGTGAACCAACCGACGAACGATCTTCTTGAACAAGTGCGAGAAGCTTCGAAAAGTGACCCAATGGCTCAACAATTGATTGCATTGGTAAAGGAAGGAAAGACGCGGAGATTCTGGCTAGAGGATGGTTTGCTCCGCGCTGAGGGTGATCGTCTATATATTCCGCGACAAGATACCTTGAGGAGGCGCTTGATGCACGAGTGCCATGATACTACTTGGGCGGGTCACCCAGGACAACAGAGGACCTTGGCATTGTTGGAACCTGCATTTTACTGGCCGCAGATGCGCGATGACGTAGATGCCTATGTGCGGACTTGCTTGATTTGCCAACAAGACAAGCCCATCAATCAGAGACCCGGTAGACTACTGGAGCCCCTACCTGTGTCGAGTCGCCCGTGGGAGTGCATAACCATGGACTTCATTGTAAGCTTGCCGAAAGCACAAGGTTGCAGTTCGATTTATGTGGTTGTGGATAAGTTCTCGAAGTATGCTATCTTCGTGCCTACCCCGGCCACCTGCTCAACCGCTGATACTGCAAAGTTATTCGTGCAAAACGTAATTAAGCATTGGGGAGTTTCAGAGAGCATCGTCAGTGATCGTGATGCACGCTTCACTGGCAAGTTTTGGCGAGAAGTGTTTCGCTTAATGGGGACGAACTTGCATTTCAGCACAAGTTTCCACCACTAAACCGACGGACAGACAGAGAGAATAAACGGCATGCTGGAGGAATACCTGCGGCACTTTGTTAGTGCCAACCAAAGGGATTGAGTTGATTTACTTGATGAGGCCCAATTCTGCTACAACCTTCAAAAGAGCGAGTCATCCGGCCATAGTCTATTTGAAGTCGCAACTGGACAACAACCGCAGACTCCGCACTCCCTTGCTGCGCGAGGACATAGAAAATCACCTTATGCATACCAGTTTATCAGGAACTGGCAAGATCAGACAGAGTTGGCGAAGGCATATCTAAACAAGGCAACCAAGCGCATGAAGAAATGGGCAGATGAGAAGCGTCGCCCAGCAGAATTTTGAGTTGGAGACAAAGTGTTGGCCAAGCTCTTTCCTGACCGCACAACTATCTTTCGGGGCCACCACTGAGGCCTTATTCGCAAGTATGATGACCCCTTCACCATTATCAAACGTGTGGGAAACTTGGCGTACCGGTTGGACTTGCCAGCAAACTTTCAAGTGCACCCAGTATTCCATATATGCAACCTGAAGCCATTCCACGAAGATGAAGGAGATCCTCAACGGAGCATGCCTCAACGTGCTCCGATCCCGCAGCGAGCTCCTTCAACAGTTAGTGTACGAGGCAGAGATCCAGATATCATCCTCAACCATTCCAACAACTATCTAAGGGAAGTCAAAAAGTACTTAGTGCAGTGGAAAGGATTGTTAGAATGTGAAGCCACCTGGGAGAAAGCCAGTAGCATGTTTCAGCATCGACAACTTGTAGAAGGCTACCATGAACAATTGGCGTCGAGGACGGCGCCAACTTAGGCGGGGAAGCGCGTTCCGGACCACCATGCTTTTCACCTTTTTGCTCTGATGTATATACCTCTTTGGCACTCTAAAGTGCCCCACAAGGCCTTACGGCCTAAGCACCCCGTGTATTCGGACCCTCTCTTCCCCTCTTGATGTACTTTGCTTTCAAGTATCTATAAAAAAGCTTTTCGCATCTCTCTCTCTTTGTGCTTGTGCATACGCGTATTCTTGCTTCCGCTCGTGCGCGTGTGTTGTGTGTGGCTTGTGCGCTTAAAAGGCCTGCCTTCGGTGTGTGTGTTTGCCCGAAGCTACGTCACGGGGGCCTTCGCTTCCCAGCCCGTGACACTGCAACCCCCCTCATTTGAAGAAATGTTTCTTATAAAAAAAAGTATACTTTTTAGAAAAACTCTCTCAATGAAAAAGTTTCTATCGTTTGGAAGGGTCAAAAAATCCGTATGAATTTTTCATTTTGCATCACTTTTCCTACATCTTTCTCGCTTACAAACATGTTCTAAGGGTGTGTTTGATTCTGTGAGATAACGTATCCATGGGACTCTCGCTGTGTGAAGCCCACACACCCATGAAAACTCAGGATGCACAAACGGGCAGGACACTGTGTCATGTGTGTAAGTCTCATTCTGTTCTACCCTCCCTCTTGGAGCAGGGAAGGACAGGACAGTGTGGTCACCTTTGGAAAAAATAAATAAAGAAATAAAAACATGTAGACGGGGTCCTAGTCTCAGAGTTTTACGTTGTCAGCATGATGATCGTATGTATGGCAAGCTGGGTCAGTGCGACCAGGTCCACATGCCGGGTGTGGTTTCTTTGGGTTATAAATAAAAAAAACCACCTCATCCCGAGCTGCTCACGGACGGGACACTATGTTCTTGTCCTCCCTTGTTCATAAATCAAATGTCCGTGCATTTGGATTGCGGTTTGTACAACTTGTCTTGTACTGTCTGTGGACATTCCAGGACATGTTCTTTTCATGCACCATTAATTTTTTTTTAATAATTTGTTCTTGTTCGTTCGCCAGCCACAATTTCGTGTGTGTATGTGTGGGAGGGGGCACAGAACAATGGCAAACGTTGTTTCTGCGTCCACAGGATGCACCAAATCAACGCCCGTGCATCCCACGTTTGTGTGGGCCTGTGAACATGCGTAGGGCGCTCTCTTAGCATGTCTCGCTAAGGGGGGTTCAAACATCCCTAAGTGTTTGGCTTGATCAGACTCATATAAGCTTGTTAAATATCAATAAAAATGTTTCAAATATATACTTGTATCCTGTTTCAAATATATACTTTATCCTATTTAACTTGTAAAATAAATTATTGAAGTATTTTGTTTGCAAGCACCGCTGGATGCTAAATTGCCACAATAAAGTATCATTTTAAGAGAAAACACTTAACAACCAGGGCACCAAAGAGTATATTTTGTGTCTCGTCCAAGATTAGATAGAATGTTTTGTAACAATTGTACTATGTCCAACGTTGGTTTCAAATGTAAGAGAAGTTGTGTTCTTTGTGTTATGTTGTGGACAGCTTGAACATATATGGATAACGGGTCAGATTGTAATGAAATAACAAGTTCACAAATACAATGTCATAATGTGGCTACAAAGGGTGTACACTCACAAGAACAAGAGCCGCTAATAGGCCAAATATAAAGAGCCACTAAGGTCACACAAACTCTTAAAAGAGAGTAAGAATATGAAAAATAATAAAGATTTTATTGAACAATGGTTGGCAACAAGCATAACTAATACGAGGGAAAAATATACGCACTCCAACAATTAGTTGGACTCGCTCCCAAACAATTGTCAGTTGCAGCTCAGCTCAACTACAGGTGCAACGATCAGTTGTCAACTGAGTTGCAATTGTTAGCTGTCAAAAGAAAAAAAAACAAAAAGAAAAAAAAAGAAAACTCTAACTCCTATTACAACATGAAATGATTGAAATACCCAAGATGGATATTTCAGTTTATATATATATATATATATATATATATATATATATATATATATATATATATATATATATATATATATATATATATGTATGGCATACTCACAATATATTTTAATACCCCTGCTCAAACTTACAGGGTGATCATCAAAAGTTTATCAAGAAAAAAATAAAATCACGGTGACGAAAGCGCCTTGGTGAAGAAGTCTGATATTTGATACTCGAAAGTAACATAAGGTAAGGTGATTATTTGACTCAAAAATTCTTCATAAACATAATGACAATTCATTTCTATATGTTTGATTCTTTCATGAAATATATATATTACACTCTCGTTATCACAACACAATATGAAGATGAATACTCATGTCTTCAAGTAATCTGAGTAATCAAAAGATCTATGATGTTATAGTAGTCATTACACGGTACTTGATCTCAATGGATGATAATGATACTTTTTATTGTTTTTTGTATTTCAACCAAACCAGAGAATCACTTATAAAAAACACAAAAACCAGTAGTTGAGCATCGATTATTTGAATTTTTATTCCAATCTGAATCAAAATAAGCAATTAACTCAAGAAAGGAAGACGGGGATAACAAAAAACTCTAAAAGTAGAGGTTTGTAGATATCTAACAATTTTCATCACAACACTCATGTGAATTATGGTGTGAGAATATTAAATTGGCTAGCAGTATGAACTACATGCACAATATTAAGCCTAGTAATAGTTAAATAAGTTAAGACGTCAATCATTTTGTGATATGGAGTAGGATCATTTAGAGGTGTCCCATCATCAATATTCATTTTGACATTAATAACTTCAGGCATATCCACCATCTTTTCAGCAGTAATGTCTGACATGTCAATAATATCATTAGCAAACTTGGTTTGAGAAAACAAGAATCCTCTAACTAAGCAACCTCAATTCCAAAAAAAAAATGAGAAATCTAAGATCAGTCATTTCAAAATAGTTTTTGAGGATACATTTAATATTCTTTACTCCCTGTTTGTCTTCACCTATAATGATCATATGATTAATATAAAGGAGAAGTATAACAATCCCTGCGTAATACTCCAAGATTTTTAACACGAAAAACACATGATTTTTTTTATCATCATCGAAAACCTTTTTAACTTTTGAATAAAAACCTTAGGCGGGTTACAGATTGATGAAACACAATAGTACTGGATTTTATATTTTCCATTCATAAACATTTACTTTCTATAAATAGAGTATTGCAAAATACATAATGAAACAATATTGAGTTATCAAAACAAAAATACTGAGTGTTCAAAATCCAGTTTTTAGGAAAGGAAAATGATTGGATCTTTGAAGCTCTCTTCATTTGATCCACCATTGGTTCCAACAAAATGCCATAAGTCTTTACCCATGAGGATCCTCTTTATCGTTGTGGCGCAGATGTTGTAGTTCTTCCCATTAAATTTGATGAGAACCACTATTATAATTTCTTTATTGGCCATAGTGGAGGAAATAGTGGAGATAAGAATGAGAAGAGGGAAGAGGAGAAGAAAGTGAAACACGATTGTTGAAGAAGTTTGATGGCATACTCCCCGAAACAACAAACCAATGCTCCACCAATTTCATGAATCTCCGCTTCAAGCTTTTGCTCAAGTACACCAATGACTTTGAAACCATGTAATGAAATAATAAGTATACAAATACAATACCACAATGTGACTACAAAGGTGCACACTCACAAGAACACAATCCACTACTGGGTAAAATACAAAGAGCCACTAAGGGCTAATCACACAAACTCTCAAAAGAGAGCAAGAACATAAAAAATAATAAAGATTTTATTAAACAATGCGTGACAACAAGCATAACTAATAAAAGAGAGGAAGTGCCTTTATAATAGGCACTCCATGCATAAAGGGGGTGGTCTAACGGCTGGTTGGACCAACTCCCAATCAATTGTCAGTTGCAAGTGTAGCTATTAGTTGTCAATTGAGTTGCAACTGTCAACTATCAGAATCAAAAGAATAATAAGAAAACAAAAATCTGAAAAAAGAAAACTCGTCAGTCCCTAGTGGACTGACTTCTATTACAACATGAAATGATTGAAATACCCTTGATGGGTATTTCAGTATATATATATATATATATATATATATATATATATATATATATATACAAATGACATATACACAATACATTTTAACATGGATAACTTTGTTTTGGATCGTACGACTCGATTTGCCCAACCATATGAGTGTTTTAACATATTTATTATGGATTTTAACTTTGGATATGGATCTTAGATTGGATCTTAAAACTAAAAAGTTTAAAATTTTGGGTAATTTAAGAAAAATAAGAATTCATATTTTTTTAACATATAAATGCTTTCATAGGTGTCATATTGGATCTAATTATGAAAGTTGATCAAAAGTTATGGATTTTAGACCCAAATATGGTTCTAAAACTGGATCCAAGTATGAAAAAAATTTGTTTAAATTTTGGATAATTTGAGAAAAAAATGAATTCCTAATTTTTATATACAAATAAAAAACCATAAATAAATCATAAAAGCCTAAAATGCAAAAAAATAAATCATAAAAAAATCAAAGAAAAATCAAATCCCTAATTAAATAAAATCAAAGAAAAAAAATCCTACCCAATGACGGTCAAGGAAAAACCTCTTAATCAATAAAAAAACAAAGGGAAAACGTCAAACAATGAAAACAAAAGAAAACTCCTAATTATTAAAAAAAAATCTTAAAAAGATCAAAGAAAAATCAAAGCCCTAATCAAAGAAAATTAAAAAAATCAAAGAAAAAAATGCTAATAAATGATAATCAAATAAAAAACCCCTAATCATTAAAAATCAAAGAAAAACCACTTATCACTAAAAATCAAAGAAAAACCCCTAATTATTTTAAAAAAACTCTAAGAAGATCAAAGAAAAATCAAATCCCTAATAAAAAATCAAAGAAAAACCAAAGTCTTGATAAAAAATAAAATAAAAAATAAAAAATTCAAATAAAAATCAAAGCTTTGATAAAAAAAATAAAGAAAAATTAGAAATCTAATAAAAGAAAATCAAAGAAAAAAGCCCAAAAAAGAAAAAGTAGAAGAACCAATAATGAAGGACAAAGAAGAAGGGAGAGAGCTAGGGAAACAAAGAACATGAAAAAGAAGAAAAGGGAGAGAGAGACCCCTCTGGCCGATATATTTTTTTAAAAGTATGTTCCCCCATCTTGTTCTTGACGTAATAGGTGTGGAAAGAAATGATGAAACACCATTCCAGAGATGCAGTGGGCACGTGTTTTGCATGTTTGTTGCATCCAATGTTTGGTGTCTCCAACGTGATTTGTAGTTATGTCGTCCCAAATCACGTTGGTGACAGGCCACCAAACACGCTCTAAGCGAGAATCACAAGGCAATAATGACAAACCAATGACTTCTTTTTGTTGTACTCCTCCTTGGTAGGGATGGCAGTGGATCAGAAGGAGGTGAGGGACAAGGTCTCCACCCCTGACCCGTCTCAAAATCCTGCCCTTCATCTCTGGCTTCATCCCCTCATGGGTTTTGATTTTAACCTCCATCCTCGTTTCATGTCCTCTATCCCCAGTCCAAACGAGCGAGGCAGGGTGGGACCTTGTTTTTCCTCGGTCCACTGCCATCCCTACTCCTTGGCCAATATGCTACCTCTTAGACTATAGAGAATTAGAGAGACTTGAACTCATACATGAACTTTCAAAAACAATAAAAGCAATAATTGCAAACAATGAATCAAATCATGAACTTTTCCAAAGAACTTTTTTAATATCTTAAACAAACTCAAAGAAACTTCTTCCATTTTGGAATTCCTACTTGGCTCTTAATCCAACTCTAGAACATGTTAAAAAATCATGAGAAAAAAAAATACAACAACAAGAAAGATAACAAAAGACACAAGGCATACGTGGTTCTGTCTATGACCCCTACGTTCGTGGGCAAAAAATGCAAAATTTCACTATGATGGATAAAAAAGAAGATAGACCCAAACCTTAAGTGATAATGACCCACCAAAGTTCTCTTAAAAACTACTACACATCCCATCTAAAACCTCCTTTTTATAACCCTCATATCCCATCTAAAACCTCCTTTTTATAACCCTCATGTATGAGGTTAACTTACTTTAATTCTGAATGTCTCACCTCGTACGTATGACACTCCCACATAAGGATGTCTCAAAAAAGACATTAAAAGAAGAAAATTTTACAAGACCAACTTTTCATGATTTAACCAATAGGGGATGAGCTTGTTTCCTAGTAGATGTTAGTGCACGCCACCATGTGTTTGGGATGTTGCAAGTTCAAAACCCAACGGTATGTTGTGTAATTATGGGGGTCTGCCTAACCCTAGCTTGCCTTTAAAAAAACTTTTCATGATTTAAAAAGTTACTATAATAGGTATTCACATGAAATTAAGAAACTTGGGCTGCCTTGAGTTTCCTATCCCAATATTCTCCTAAATTCAAAACCCACATGCACACATCCCTTGCTTTGAAAACAAAGCTGAGTGTACTTCATGGCTGTCAAGGAGGACGTGTAATCTTTACAGCAATAACCTCGCAAGTGAGTGAGATGATTTTTCTTGATTATCTAAACAAAAGAGAATCTTGGTATGGATTTGATAAACTGCTACGAGGGTTCATGAGCTTCACCTTTTTAAATGGTAGGGAACAAGTAAGATGTAATTGCACAAAATAAATGTGAACCCTTCCTCCGTGAATGACATGTTGTTTGGCCCAAAAAACATACTTAGAAGTGGTCAACTTTTGTGGGTCTACAATTAAGGCTTATAAACAAGCTGAATGAGTTGAGCTTGGGCTATTTAGTCTTGGCTTGTTAAAGGTACACCTTTGCTTGGGCTCAACTCGTGATCTCGTCATGAGCCAAGCCAAGCTCGAGCTCGTTACAAATCAACTATTTTTTTTAATTGATTTTAAAGTGTTTCTTAAAACTTAACAACATATAAGATACATAATATAAAGCGAACCTATACGAGTTGTGCTTGCCATGTTTGTATTTGGCTCATTCATCTAAATGAGCTAGATCACAATTTCGCTTGCCGATCTCAATTTTTGAGCCAAGTGGAAAAGTGAGTATCTCATTTCATTTTGTTGCCCTACTCACAATATGAATCAGACAAATGTTGAGTGGTTACATAGAGCATTATTTTGTTTTAATATTTCGATTGATTCACCTTTTTCGACAATGAAAGTTTTTTTTATTTGTTATTTTCTCTTAGGTGAATGTTGAAGTTCATGATTTATAGAAATGTTCGAATTTGCGAAATGTCATGTTTTACTTAACTTTCTTATTTTATGAATTACAAATTTAGGGCTTTTCTAACACTTCTCTCAAAGAGGAACTCAAAAAATGCAATTGTTATAAACTTTTTCAAGATTTGGTAAACTATAACACGAGTGAGGTCAAAGTCTTGACACATGATCAATAATTAGGAACTTCACCTCGCAACGCATCTCATGTGGTTTGATCCAAATCCTATTATGATCCGATCCATATCACTCTAAGTAGCTTGAAACAAACCATCTAAATGGAGAGAAAAGTGTAGCTTCCATACCATTTATCTTCCAAACATTCTCTCTCTCTCTCTCTCTCTCTCTATATATATATATATATTATAATATAATATAATATATATATATGCATATTTTAAGCCCAAAGATGTGATCTTTATGTTTTATTTAGTAGAAAACATGCATTAGTATTGGGATGTTGTGCCCTAGCTTGCCTTTAAAAAAACTTTTCATGATTTAAAAAGTTACTATAATAGGTATTCACATGAAATTAAGAAACTTGGTCTGCTCTGAGTTTCCTATCCCAATATTCTCCTAAATTCAAAACCCACATGCACACATCCCTTGCTTTGAAAACAAAGCTGGGTGTACTTCATGGCTGTTAAGGAGGACATGGAATCTTTACAACAATAACCTCGCAAGTGAGTGAGATAATTTTTCTTGATTATCTAAACAAAAGAGAATCTTGGTATGGATTTGATAAACTGCTACGAGGGTTCATGAGCTTCACCTTTTTAAATGGTAGGGAACAAGTAAGATGTAATTACACAAAATAAATGTGAACCCCACCTCCTTGAATGACATGTTGTTTGGCCCAAAAAACATACTTAGAAGTGGTCAACTTTTGTGGGTCTACAATTAAGGCTTATAAACAAGCTGAATGAGTTGAGCTTGGGCTATTTAGTCTTGGCTTGTTAAAGGTACACCTCTGCTTGGGCTCAACTCGTGATCTCGTCATGAGCCAAGCCAAGCTTGAGCTCGTTACAAGTCAACTATTTTTTTAATTGATTTTAAAGTGTTTTTTAAAACTTAACAACATATAAGATATATAATATAAAGCGAAGCTATACGAGTTGTGCTTGCCATGTTTGTATTTGGCTTATTCATCTAAATGAACTAGATCACAGTTTCGCTTGTCGAGCTCAATTTCTGAGACAAGTTGAAAAGTGAGTATCTCATTTCATTTTGTTGCCCTATTCACAATATGAATCAGACAAATGTTGAGTGGTTACATAGAGCATCATTTTGTTTTAATATTTTGACTGTTTCACCTTTTTCGACAATGAAAGTTTTTTTTTTATTTGTTATTTTCTCTTAGGTGAATGTTGAAGTTCGTGATTTATAGAAATGTCCAAATTTGCGAAATGTCATGTTTTACTTAACTTTCTTATTTTATGAAATACAAATTTAATGTTTTTCTAACACTTTTCTCAAAGAGGAACTCCAAAAATGCAATTGTTATAAATTGTTTCAAGATTTGGTAAACTATAACACGAGTGAGGTAAAAGTCTTGACACATGATCAATAATTAGGAACTTCACCTCACCACGCATCTCATGTGGTTTGATCCAGATTCTATTATGATCAGATCCATATCACTCCAAATAGCCTGAAATAAACCATCTAAATGAAGAGAAAAGTGTAGCTTCCATACCATTTATCTCCCAAACACACACACACACACACACACACACTATATATTGCATATTTTAAGCCCACAGATATGATCTCTATGTTTTATTTAGTAGAAAACATGCATATTAGTTCAAAAAATTTGCATGCCTAAGTGCATTTTTTAGCTCAAAAAAAAAAAAAAATCAACATGTCATGTTTACAATAGAAACTTGATTAACTAAAAATCAAGAATTCTTGTTAAATTTATCGATCCAAAGCATGATTTTTAGTGAATAACTAACAATAAACATATCTACGTGTTTGAATTAGGCAAAAAACACATGCAACTATGCAAGTACCCTTCGGGCAAGAGGTAAGTCCAAGGAGCTTTATGCTATCAGGACAATGATTGTAAGTATGATAGGCAGAGCTAGCGCAACTAAGTCTCTATTCTTCAGGGTGGATTCTCGGTATAAATATAAAAAAGTACTATTTTTTAAAGGGTCTAGGATTGTCCCGAATCGATCTTTTGGAATGAGGCATGTAAAGTGCAAAGCTCTACGGAGTGAAAAATGCATCGAGTGTAAAAACGCACAGTATAAGTTTGCTTGATCGATGACGTGTGGTGGTAGTACGACATGCGATAGGCATTAGTATCATCGTTAGTGCATCGCTGTGTGGTAGCACAGACGTGAAGTGTTGTTTGCTTAAGCAGTGCCAGCGGATCAGAGGATGTTGCCTTTGGGGATTTGGTTAAGGACCTCTCGACTTGCAAGAGTGTCTCACGCGTAGCGGTTGGACACACGAGGGTGTGTGTGGGTTAGGGCTAATTCCTCCATAAAACACCTTAGGTGGTTCCAACTGAGTATGGTTATTCGGGGCTAGGTGAGTGAATGCCTAGGTACTGGCGAATGAGTCTGGATGGTGCTCTTCATTATGGTGTTCAATCATCAACTGGTCTTTGGAATGAGGGCCACAAGGTCTTGTTCCTTCGGTGATGAGGTTTTGCTATATCGTGCGTATGAAGTTGTAATACGCTCCATGACACACAAGGTTAATGCAAAGTTTATGTCTCTTTCATAAGTGATAGCTGGTATGGGACAACAATGCACTAAGCGGCATGAACTACATGAAATGCATATTTAGAAATGTACTTGATCAGCTTCTGCTAGGCAGCTATGCATGGGGTGGTGCGCAGAGCCAATGAAAAGGATTCAACACATGGAAATGTGTTGGTATGCGACCTTTGGTCGTTAGGCTAGCCAACTTGGCGCATCATGGGTTTGTGAAGCATTCTATGCCCGTGACATAGTGATAGAAAGGCTCGTGGCAACAAGGACCATCACACCACACTGTCTTATTAAAAAAATTTAACCTATGACAATTGGTATCATAACAGAAAGATTCATGGAGACCTTGTTGTTCATTGTGTGTGACACTAAAAAGAACAATCATGGTTACGTAATTTTGCTCAGATGAAGTGTGGTTGACCGATCACAGAAGCAAGATGTTGACAGGATGGTATGAGACATCTTATCGATAATAAGCATAAGTGTAAGGTTGTTGTTCAGTTGGCTAAGGAAACATAGATAAGCCAAAGATTCCTACCAGTTATGTGTTAGGCTCACTGGTGGAGCGTGACGTTTGCCTTGTACATGCAAAGAATGCATGTTGGATTCGGCTAGATGAATTTGCACTTTTGGGTATGTGAGACTCAACTAAACTTTTAGATTCTCTTCCAAGATTATGGGTTAACGGAGTACCCACGTTGAGCAGAATGCTCATTGTTTTGGTCTCTTGAGTTGGCAGATCTTCAATGGATTGTGTATGCAAAAAAAGTTGTTTGTGGCTCGTTAGTTTCTGTAGGAATATTTTTGTTGATTTTGAGAGAGAGTACAACGTGCTAGCTTCATGAAGGGAGTTTTAGCGTTGGGCCAAAGGTTCCCATGTGAGGATAAGTGCCCAGAAAGATGCTTTGAAGGACTACTTTGGGGTGATATGCAAGAAGGTGTCTCTCAATTAAGGACTACTTTGAACCACTGGAAAACCACAAGTTTGTGCTTAAGGGAGTTGATATCCATGCAACACGCATCAGTGGTCGTCTTTCTCTGCGAGAACCACAAAGGACTTGCGAATAATTCTCTCACAACGGGCCCCATTCTCTCATGTCCAAACAAAAGTGGATGGGGCTTGAGTAAATAGCTTCTTGCATGAAGAACTAGCCCCAATTCTCATATGACTCCAAATTACATTTGATTTAAAGTTGCACTTAGCCAGCGAAGCAAACATACTGTTCCATGCATTGTTTCAACTTTCAACCTTTTTTTGAATTTATATCCCGAATAAACCAGGTCTGGCATGAAGACCTGGCCGTGCTGGCTCAACTTGCCTTATTGTCCTTAAAATCTAAAATGCCAACAAAAATTAGATCCATCTCAAAATTTTGAATCACTTTTAGATTCTTGTCGAGGCACCATTAAGATTCAGATCTACCTAATCTACCTTAATTAAGTTATGTTTGGGCCGGGACATGCTCGCTACTATCTTTGGATTCGGATCAATCATGATTTGGCCCATATCTGAGATCGGATCACGTGCAATCACATGGCACAAAATTTGTGCATTAAGCACCTGATTGCCCTCCATCAGGCCTTGAGCCCCACAACTGACACGCCCTGTCCCCAAAGATGGAGGGTGATCATCAGGTGCTTAATGCACAAATATTTGTGCAATCATATTGCACCTGATCTTTTCACCGCATATCTGACTCCAAAGGCTTAGCATTTCAAGTTTGAAACGAACCTACGGTATTTTTGTAGGGTTTTGAGGAAATTTCGGCGACAGGGCCAGCCGTATATACCTTGACAGTTTAGGGATACTTTCGTCTATTCAGCGTACAAAATGAGATCCGGGGAAATTAAGCAAAACAAATTACCACAATCTTTTCCCGTTTTTCCCAAACCATGTTTTGAATATAACTACGAAAATACCCCTAAAATTTTCCTCCTATCCAAGAGCAAAATCGACAAGAAGTTTAACCAAATGACTGATTCACCCTCATTCTTAATAGAAAATGATGTAATAAATGTGGAGCCTATATCCAGCAGTTATGGCCTTTTTCGTCAATTTGACAAAAATCACGGGCAGATATTTCCGTCATTTACAGAGAGGAGAAGGCATTTTTTGGGTAAAAATTTTCCCAGGAAAGTGGATATTCCCTTAACTGCTTTTCCCGAGCCCTCCGATTTTTCCGACTCGTTTTCCATTTTTGCCACTCCGAAACCGACGCGGTATCCGTCGGTCTATCGCCGGGAATTCTCGCCATCTCTGTGCGATTTCCGGCCAACGGCTGTCACTCTCCGGCCGTTCGCCTCCGCTCTTCCGCCGCCCCTCTGCTCATGGTCGTACGGCTCCATTTCGGCGATGGAATATGGGAAACTCGATAGCAGCGGTCTCTCTCTCTCTCTCTCTATATATATATATTTTGGTACTTTTCGCTTCTAATGCGTAGCTTTTTTCGTTTTGGTTGATGTTTTCTGGCGGTTAGATCGCGAGGAATTTGATGTGTTTTTCGTATTTTTAATTTTTTTCTCAAAAATCTTTGGTGTCTTTTGGGCGAGTTATTTGAGGGTTTTCCGTTTATTTGGGAGTATGTGTTTTTTTTCGAGTTTCAGAGGTGGATGCGTCGTGTTTCGCTCTCTAGGGTTAGGGTTTCAGATGGGACTTTGTTGTGGTGTGGATTAGGGTTTGGTTTTGGCCTTTGAAGGTTCAATCTGGACGTTTCTTCTAGAGTTTCGGCTTCATATTTGTTCGAGAATAGGGAGAAGGCCGAGTTGCTTCTCTTCTTAGGGTTTAGGGTTGAGATCAGATGACGCTTCGTGTGATTTTGTTGATTGTTGGCTTCTTCCTACGGTTTTGGATTTTGTATTTGGTTTTGAAGAAGGAAGGCTGCTTGTGGTTATTGGAGACACTCTTTCTCCGTTTATGTTTGGTTTTTCATTTTCGATCTTGTTTGTTGTGGTCTAGGGCATGAGTGAACTTCTGATTTTCTTTGCTTTCTCTTCTAGGATTACGGATTTGTAGAATTTTAGGGTTCAATTTTTAGAAAAGATGATGTATTAAATTTGAGTTGGGATCCTTGTTGCTGAGTAGTGTTTAATTTGAAATGTTTTTGGTTTTGAGTTTAGTTTTGGATTGGAGACTGATGCAGATTAGGGTTTGGGCGAACTTCTTTGAAGATCTCTTTTGGTTTATTTTTTGTGAGAGAGAGGGAAAAATGTGGTTTATGTGCACTATGGTAGGGCTTTAGGGAGTATGGACTTTGGATTCCTAGGGTTATATGATGGTTTGCGTGAGAAGCTTTGGAGGTTTTCTAAATTGATAGGATCTAAGGGGAAATTGGAACCAAATGCATCATGAACAGTGTATGTTTTTGGAATGATAAGGTTGAAGTTGTAGATTGTGGACTAGCAGTAGGATCAACAATGAATTTGAATTTTCTTTGAATGGAAGCCTTAGTTGTCAAAGGTGCTAGGCAAAGCCTAGGCGGTGAGCACCTAAAAAGACTAGGCGGGGCCTAAGCAGTACCCCAAATAAAAAAAATTAAGCATACACAAAATATGTAAACAAATTGTAAAAACATGGCATTAAGCACGAAGTTGAATTTGGAAGTTCGACCAACTCGAAAGCTGGATTTTGAAAGTAAGTCCAACTCAAAAGTTGGATTTTTGAAAGGGAGTTCGAGTCGAAACTCAAATCTTGAAAGAAAAACTAGGCCAACTTGGATTTGAAAGAAAGTTCGAGTCGAAACTCGAATCTTCGAAGGAAAATTAGTCCTTGTCCCAGTTTGAAAATGGATAGAAACGATATTATGAATAAATTATTGTTTTTTTGGTTTTTGCCCTGCAGGGGTAGAAAACACGGTACTTGACTGGTTTGAACGGACTTAAACTGGATATAATTGAAATAAACTGAATTGAAAGTCAGTTATACTCAGATGAACTAAATTCAGAGCTAAAACACTAGCTCATTCGACTTGGGTTAGCTTAATTTGGACTGAATTGAGCTCAAACGAGCTAAAATGAGCTAAAATGAAGGTCCCGTGATATAGAAAGTGACTTAGAAGTGAAACCAGCCTACTCAAACTTCTGATGAACTCATATTAGACTCATGGGGATAAGATCTACTGGGTTTAACTGATTCGCGAACAATTTGGCTAAAATTCGAGCTAAAAATAAGCTCATTTCGCCTGAAATAAACTAAATTTAGCTAGAATGGGCTGACACAGGTCATCATGAGCTCAGTGGATCTAGAGATGACTGATATTCTAACTTCTTTGAACTCAAGATGAGTTTAGTTAAGTCTTCAACCTTCGAGTTAAACTCATTTTTTGAGTTGACACAATATCTCAATCAATCATTTTTCTTGTGAAGGACCCTTTGTTAGGGAGAGTTCGAGAGAGCTTGTTTCTTTTGCAAGCAACCTATTTTTTTTTGCAAGAACCCTTTTTCAGGGAGAGTTTGAAGGGACTCGTTTCTTCGCAAACTGTTTGTAAAACAACAAAATTCTTATTTTACACAAAGAAACCCTTTTCAGGGAAAGCTTCAACGAAAGCTCATTTTCTTTTGTGGCCCCCCAACTTTCGATTTTGGCTTCCCCGTCATAGAGAATCCTTTTCTAGGAAGAATGTGATGGACTCACTCCTCTATGATATATTTTCTCAACCCATTTTTTGGCCACCTTTGTATAAGAGAAGCCTAAGATTAGAGAGTTTTGATGAAAACTTAATTTCTCTTCGAAAGTTTCGTTTTACAAACACCTCCTCTTTAGAAAGAAGAGGAGTATTTCTTACTGCCTCATTCAGGCCAAGGGTGGCCAAGGGTTAAACCTGAACTTCTCTTGGGGAAAAGAGAAGTAATTTTCAGCCATGGATTTATTAGTTTGACATCAGGTAATTCTTTCACCAAGAATTCCAGGACATTTTGCCAATTTGTTACTAACACATACACACACACAAACACACACACACACACACACACACATATATATATATATATATATATATATATATGTGTGTGTGTGTGTGTGTGTGTGTGTGTGTGTGTGTGTGTGTGTGTGTGTGTGTGTGTGTGTGTGTGTGTGTGCAACTGCACATCAGCATCTGTATGTGTGGACTATGGATGAAGTGTGATTTCTGAAAAAAAACTGTAAAACAGATCATATATGAAGTACACACAGTCACAAATATATAACTCGGAAATATAACTCACAAAGACACAAACATATCACAGAAACATCAACCATAAACAAATTATCTTAAATTACAAACAAATTATATATAATTTACAGTACATACACAAATATATTTATATATAATATATAATATGCTGAAATACAGTATTTCAGCATAATATAATATATATATGCTGAAATACAGTATATATATAATATATCTGAAATACAGTATAATTAACAGGAATATAAAGAAAAAAAGGAAGAGAAAGGAAAAACAGGAAGGAAAAAATGAAAAATGAAAGGAACAACAACAACAACAACAAACAACAACTACGCCTTCATCCCAAAACAATTGGGGTCGGCGAATGAAAAATGAAAGGAAAAGAAAAAAAGGTTTTTGTGAACCGAGAAAGAAAGAGAGAGTGAGAGAGAGAGAGAGAGAGAGAGAGAGAGAGAGAGAGAGAGAGAGAGAGAGAGAGAGAGAGAGAGAGGCGAATTGGGGCCCCCTTTCCCCCTTTTATATGTGTCTTAAGGTCAACGTAAAAAAAAAAGGACCAACCTAGGCTTAAGCCTAGGCATTCTAATCCTAGGTGCTGCCAAGGCGAGCTAGGCGGCACCTAGGTGCTAAAATAGGGCCCCACCACTCAGATCTAGTGGCCCAGGTGGTGGGGCTTCAACTAGCTCGCCTAGGACGCCTAGGCGGCACCTAAGCGCTGCCTAGGTGCTGCCTTTGACAACTAAGATGGAAGCCACTATCATTTGTTTGATATTGGGGAAATGCTAAAACTTTCTTTTAGTATTTCTTTGATAGTGATGGACAGCATTTGGGAAAAATTGCTGCACTTTTCCTTTAACTTAGCTTTACTTGTTTGAACTTCAATTTGGTAGTATATTGTTTGGTTGGAATGCGCATTTTTCTGTATTTCTTCGTGGGGCATTTCATTTATTTGCATTTTCAATATGCATTTTGTCGCACTTGTTACTAGCCTAAAACCATTGGATGGTATTAATGTGTATGGGCTTCGTTGCAGATCAACATGTGACTTGTTATTGTTGGGGAGAGAAGGATTTTGGAGTTTTTTTCTAATATGTGTTTTGAGGGCAGGGACCATCACAGAGAGCTGTCTATCTTCACTTGGTTATTGTCTTTAGACAAGGTGGATGCTTGCTAAAACCTGAATTTGAAGGGGTTCATAATCATTGTGGCAGTATGTGCTTATAGCAGAACTTTTGGGCACCTCTTTTGGTACTATAGCTTTTTCCAGCAACTCTTTAAGTTGGGATGACCAGGGTTCCAGTTGAATGTTGATGACGAGTCTTGCATGTGTTCTTATACTAGGTCCAGTTTTGTGAGGCCTAACAAGAAATGCCGCTTGGTGTGCAATGGTGTCTAATGTCTGTATGATGATATACTTGGATTGAAAGGAATGACAGAACTTTCAAGGGTTGTTTTTATTTACACATTCAGGTGGATTTAGCCTTCTGTCCTTCTATCATGTGGCCCAACTCTGATTTCCCTTTGATGGTCCAACTTTCCCTCTGTCGATTCTTCTAACTCTTGTTTGTCCCTTGGTGACTCCTTGTCACCCTGATTCTTAAGAAAAGTTTATTTTACTCAGAAAAAAGAGGAGGGTGGGGAGGGCGAGGGGGAGCTGTTTCTTGTGTGCAGAGCATGGTTCTATATATGAATTTGATTTGTGATAATGTAGCTATAGTTCTTCATGTTTAGTCAAAGCTTGATTGTGTCAGCTCGCGTCTTAGGGATTATTTTCTTGATTCCTCCAGACTGTTTTTTCACTTGTATGTAAAGTTTTTAAGTGCATTGCTTCAATTTCATTGTGTGCTTATACATGGATTGTTTGATGCTAATTGGTCCAGAGGCCTCAATTCTGATCTGTCATGAGCCATGACAGGATTGCTTGTATGGCTTTTCCGTTGCATCCATGAAAAAGCTTGATTTGTCAAATATATGGAATGTGCTGAAGTTGGGGGTTTATCTGATTGTAGTTTTTTTTCTAACTGAATAGTACCTTGAACTTGGTGTTTTCGTTGTTTTTCTTGTATTGTTTCATGCACCGACTAATGAACTTTTGTTTTCTTTGCTATTGTATAATGTGCTCTGACGAGAAAGAAAAATTCTAGAAAATTACTGATGACGGGAATCATTTAAACATTGAAAGTCCTGACTTGTATTTTGAACAGGAACAGATGATGATCTCCCTGTGCAAAAGATCAACAGGTTTAATAGAGGAGTGGTACGGTTGACTGAGAGTATGAGAGTTCCAACAGCATCAGTACCTCAGGGAGGTGTTTCGCCTGATATGGAAGAACAAATCCATAACTTAGAGATGGTGGCATATAATGCTGTTTTAAAGGCTTTTATTGTTCAATCAGATGATCTTACTTGGGTATGTGTCTTAGCACATATGTGCTTTCTAAAATATTCTGTGGTTGTCATAACAGTTGGTGCATTTTGGTTTTGGGCTGTTTAGTTTGTGCAATTATAATGCTTATCCTTTTTTTTTATTTTTAATTTGCTTTCAGCCCACATTTTTCAATACAAATTATATGCTGAGATTCTTCTTTTCAGGGCAAAGAGAAACTTATATCTCAACTGAGAAAGGAGCTTAGGGTCTCAGACATTGAGCATATAGAAAGCTTAGCAATAGTTGATTCGGATGACTTGGTCAGGCACATAAGGTTTGTGATTATTGGCATTAGCATCTGTGCCTGTATGTATTTGTGCATTCCTGTTTTTGATATTTTTTCCCAAAATTATTGAAAGCAGGGAATGGAGGAAAGGAGCTACAGGCTCGCAAGAACTGTTATCGAATGTCGCTCATGCTCCTGGTATGGTCCCTTGTTCAACACTTGTAAGCTCTCACAAGAAGCTAAAAACAGCACATCTTACAGCATCACCATCTCCAAACTATTTACCTCACGTGCAATCCTCATCAGCCCTTCCTTCGGGCCATCTTACAGCATCATCTCCAAACTATATATCTCGTGTGCAACCTTCATCTGCAGCAATGCTTTCGGTAAGAATGGTTCTTTACCTTATGATTCACCATTAGTTTGCCTTATTGATGAAGATAATTTTCACTATTAAAACTTCATTGATTCTGTGTATCTTTTCATGACGATCTTTTCAGTTTGCCTTAGTCTTGAACATGGCTAGGATGTCATTAGCCCAATTGTATCAATATCTATGTAGGTGGTGCTCTTGTAATTCCCATGATATATGCTTTAAATCCTTATATTTCTGAGTTGTGCATCTTTTGTTTTATTGTTTGCTTGTTATGTCAGGCACATTTTATAGACAATCAATGGAGTGAAGGTACACCCATAAATCAAGAAAATGTTGGTCAGACTGTGAAATCAACGGGGCATAACAGGCAGATGCCTGTTGCAGGTAAAGGAAGGGGATCACTTAAAGTACACCCTGGCAAGAGTTATGCACCTTTACCGGGTAATGGTGTGAAGAAAGGAGCAGTCAGGATTGAGATTCGTGAGACACATATGATCATTCATGAGGTGAAGTGATGGTGTAGCCATGTGGTCCAAATTTGTTGTTATTTATTTGATTCAAAAACTTTTTAATTATACATGAGCATTATTGATCATGAATTGCCTGATAATGTTCTCGTAATTATTGATCTGAATGCATAAGTTCATATGGCAAAATCTTGTTCTTAAAAATAAGTGCCTCTCTTATGGATAATGCTTCATATGGTTCTGTGACATAAGTATTCATTATATGCCACGTGTTACTTCTTCCCATAGTTACCAGAACAAGAAGTGGGTGTGAGTCGCTTCCAAAATGAGTTTCCTGCAAAGTGAGCTTCTGAGTTTTTTAGAAGCTTATGGTAGCTATGCTTCTTCCAGGCCTCTGTACTGGTGTCATACACAATTACCCAAACTGGTAGTCAGTACTTTTGCCTGTCACAAAGGCACAAGTGGATATGGATAACATGATTCATGGACGAGACACAGATTCAAGAAAGTTTTGAAAATTAGGACACGAGGACACAGATATATATATATATATATATATATATATACAAATTTTAAACCAAAAAATAAATTTATTATATATACTCTTATAGCAATTTATGCATTTATTCGTAACTAAGTGGCCCACCAGATTTATTATTTTGGGATGAAGATTATAATATAAATGCGGATTTATACCTTGGGCTGATCCAACTAATTTATGGATTACATGGTCTAATGATGGGTCTTGAGTTCCAACTATACATGGTTTGTAAGAAGAATGGGTCTGCAAATGGGTTCCATATGCATTAGTATTAAAGTAATTTTTAGTGTGTCACAAACTTTGTGGGTGAAGCAGGTTTAATGTAATGCACCAATGTAATTCATTCTTTTGTTTTTGAAACACAAGAAAAATAGTCCCATGAGACTAGTAAAGCGCCTCTCTCTTTCTATAAAATGAGGGTCTCCCAAGCACTTTTTATATGTGGGGTCCTTGTGGAAGGTATGTGAAGGGCTTTCTTGGGCTTCTCAAAAAAGGAAGCTGGTAAAAGACTAGTTTGGTAAATTGCACATCAGAAGTGTCTACTGTTAACTGTATAAGTTTTCAATCATTATTTGTTAATGAACTAGTCTGTATGCCCTTGACATGC
This sequence comes from Nuphar pumila, assembly GCF_984573655.1. Taxonomy (NCBI): domain Eukaryota; kingdom Viridiplantae; phylum Streptophyta; class Magnoliopsida; order Nymphaeales; family Nymphaeaceae; genus Nuphar; species Nuphar pumila. The sequence continues at coordinate 30,057,121 of NC_143255.1, forward strand.
TTTAGACTTATAGTTTGTAATTGGCAGTCTATAACTTCATAAATAGAGCATTTTGTAAACTGTAGTGTAATTGTGCATTTTACATGTCTATTTGTGTTATAGTTTTATTATATATGTATTTAGGTATGTACTCACATACCCACCTTTTTAGAAATTTCTGTGTTCATTACCCATGTTGTAACAAGTACCTGTAAAATCGTGAAACCAGAAATTCACACACACAAGAAAACAATGTTTTGAAGTGGTTCAGTCCAGATGTGACCTACATCCACTATGGGATCTCTCTCTCTCTCTCTCTCTCACGAGAGAGGAGCTCTTCTCCCTTTTTATAGATAGTTCTAAGAGTTATACATTTTTGAGGATTCTTCATGTACAAGAAGTCCCAATTTCATTTCAACTCTTTGAGATTACAATCATGTTTAGGGCTACTTTCATTAGGAGTCTTCTTAGGTGAGAGGTTCTCCTTTCCTTTCTTTCTTCTAGTTGCCTTGTAATGAAGGAGTCCTTGTTCACTACAATCATCAAGGTAGGAGTCCTAATTGGAACTTGTGTTTTCAACATTGGATCTTCCCTTCACATCATGTGGATCCATTGCAATGTGTGGACTAGGGTGATGAGGACCCACTTCAATGTGTTTTGGATCCGAATCTTCCTTTACATGACCCCTCAAGCTAATCTCTCTGAGATTCAGCTTGTCTCTAAAATATTGGAATTTTGGCCCAGGTAGTGCCTGAAATGAAATGGGGATCTTCGAAACACGAGCTTTGATTAACAAGAGCAAGTGTCAAGAATGACACTAAAGCATAACCCTTAAAAAGGGTATAACTGGAAACAAAATAAAAATAAAAATGTATTCTTTATTGATATGAAAAACCAATTGCTTAAGAAGCATTGGAGTGAAATACAAGAGGGGCTGCACCCCTTTATATACACAGCTGAAAGAGGACTCAATAGAGCTGTTGGGCACAGTCCAACAGCTCTATTTAGAGCTGTTGGAATGTGTCAGTCCAACAGCTCTATTAAGAGCTGTTGGACTGTGTCAGTCCAACAGCTCTATTAAGAGTTGTTGGACTGTGTCAGTCCAACAGCTCTATTGCTAGTCAAGTCTGGACAGGACTTGACTAGCAACAGTCATTCTAGTTCAAACTGAACTAGATGACATAAAGACAAAAAATAAAAATAAAGGAAAAAAAATACAGAAAAGAAAGAAATTAAAAATGTATTTATATATATAATAATATAATATTATTATATATACATATATGTACAGTTTTACATTTTAACACTCCCCCTCAAACTTACGGTACAATGAGCGAAAGTTTGTCTAAGAGAAAGTGAAATCGGGGAGCAGCGAGAGGCTTTGTAAAGAGGTCTGCTAATTGATATTCTGAAGTGACATATGGCAGATCAATTATCCCGTGTAGATATTCCTCTCTGACGTAGTGACAATCCATTTCGATGTGTTTGGTGCGTTCGTGGAATGTTCTGTTACTGGCAATGTAGATCGCACTTTTGTTGTCACAACACATTTGTGAAGCCTTTGTTGCTTCAACTCCCATGTCAGCAAGCAGTCGTCGGAGCCAAACTACTTCCATGGTCGTGGTTGCCATGGCTCTGTATTCAGCTTCGGTGGATGAGAGAGATACCTTCTGCTGCTTTTTACACCTCCACGAGATTAATGATTCCCCTAAAAAGACACAAAAGCCAGTGGTTGAGTGTCTGTTATTGGGATCACCTCCCCAATCAGCATCAGTATATGCAATTAAATCAAGAGAAGAGGAGGAAGATAAGAAAAGTCCTCGTGAAAGAGAGGACTTGATGTATCTGATAATACGCATGACTGCTCCCATATGAACAGAAGTAGGAGCATGTTGAAATTGACTTGCTGTATGAACAGCATGTGCTATATCTGGTCTGGTAATGGATAGATAGGAAAGTGCCCCGACAAGCTGTCTGTAAGGAGTAGGGTCTGCAAGAAGTTCTCCATCATCAATCTTCATTTTAACATTAACAACTTTTGGAGTGTCAACTTTCTTATCATCAGTAATACCAGACCTGAAAACAATATCAAAAGCAAATTTAGTCTGAGATAATAAATATCCTCTAGGAGAATAAGCAACTTCAATGCCTAAAAAATATCTCAACAAGCCCAAATCAGTCATTTCAAAATGAGATTTAAGAAGTGTTTTGATTGTTTCAACTCCCTGTTTATCGCTTCCGGTGATGATCATATCATCCACATAAAGAAGAAGCACAATGATTCCTGCATCAGAATTCTTAATAAACAAAGCAGTGTCAGTTAAACAGAATTGAAAACCAATATCAATCATAACACGACTAAACCTATCATACCAAGCTTTTGGTGCTTGTTTAAGTCCATAAAGAGCTTTTTCTAAGCGAAGGACTTTACCCTTAGGAATAATTAGACCAGGAGGGGGTTTCATATATACTTCTTCAACTAGCTTTCCATTTAAAAAAACATTTTTGACATCCATTTGAAAAATAGACCATTTTTTGATAGAAGCTAAGGCAATTAAGGTTCGGACAGTAGTCATACGAGCCACCGGAGCAAAGGTTTCTTCATAATCAATCCCATATTCTTGGGCATAACCTTTGGCTACTAAACGGGCTTTATATCTTTCAAGAGTACCATCACTCTTGGTTTTAATTTTATAAACCCATCGACATCCTATAGTTTTCTTCCCTGGAGGAAGATCTTGAATATTCCATGTAGAAGCCTTTTCAAGTGCATCTAATTCAACTTTCATGGCTTCTATCCATTTGATATCATTTTTTGCTTGAAAATATGTGGATGGTTCTTCATATGAGTGAATTAATGCAATAACTACCCTATATGTGGGTGAGAAAGACTCGTATGATACAAACTTTTCTGGAGGCCTCGAGATTCGGGATGATTGTCTAGTTGGAATGTTAGAATATTTCTCAAGTGCACATGGAGTATTAGACTCTTGTCGCCTGGAATATTGAATACTAGTATCTCTATGAACTTCTTCATTTTCAACATTAAGATCAATAATTCTTGGATCATCATCAAAGTTACAATCAAGGTCATATTCATCAGATGTTGATGTTAGATCTAGCAAAAAGGAGTACTCAGTGACGTCTTTTAATTTTCTAAAATCAAAGAAGCTCTCCTTTTCAAGAAAGGAAACATTTCTAGACACATATAGTTTATTATTTTTGAAGTCAAAACATCTATAACCTTTCTGGTTTTCAGCATATCCTAAAAAGGCACAGGGAATCGCACGAGGGGAAAGTTTATCATTTTTGTCAGTAAATATGAAACATTTGCACCCAAATATTCTTAATCTAGAGTAGTCTGGAGAAATGTTCATAAGTTTTTCAATGGGAGTGATATTTTGTAACGAAGAAGATGGCATCCTATTAATGAGATAGGTGGCAGTTAAGGCAGCTTCTGCCCAAAAGTTTTTAGGGACTTGATTTGCTATTAATAAAGTTCTAGTGGTTTCTATAATATGGCGATGTTTTCGTTCTGCCAGTCCATTTTGTTGAGGTGTATAAGGACAAGATCTTTGATGTGTGATGCCATGCAATTTAAGATAATTTTGAAAATCTGTGGATAAAAACTCTCCCCCTGAATCTGTGCGAAAAATAGTAATATCATTTTGAAATTTGTTTTTAACCATATTATGAAAAGTTTGAAAGTATGAAAATACTTCAGACTTATGTTTGAGAAAGTATATCCACGTATGTCGGGAGAAATCATCGACAAAAATAACATAGTAAACAAATCCTCCTTTAGAAATTACTGGTGCAGGACCCCAAACATCCAAGTGTATTAATTCAAGTGGTCTTGAAGAGAAAAAGGTTCTGTTCTGAAATGGTAATCTTTTCATTTTGCCGAGAATACAATCTTTACAATCAAATGATTCAGAGTTACAAAATTTCCCTAGATTTGGAAAATGTTGGATTTTGGCTATATGTGGGTGATCAAGTCTCTTATGCCACAGTTCCAACTCTATTTTTTGAATATTATAACAAAAAGCTTTCTTCGGCATTTCCAAAAAATCCATGTAATAGAGTCCTCCTTCTCTATGGCCTTCCCCAATCAGCTTGCCTGACTGGCGATCCTGTACCCAACAACCATGAGAAGAAAAAGAAATATTACACCCATAATCAGAAATTTGAGATACAGATAAAAGATTTAAATTTAATTTGGGAACATGTCTAATTTCTGGAATAAAATTTTTTTTTGTTTTATAAATTTTTTCAAAATCTCCTATTCCTTCTATTTCAAGAGAAGTCCCATCAGCAGTAAAGACCTTTGACACACTTGTTTTATTTTTAACACATTTGGATAGACTTTGATTATTTGGGGTCATATGAAAAGATGCACCAGAGTCAAGAAGCCAAGAAATTTTACCTAAATCAGAAAAAGATGAGGCTGCTGCGCCGGTTGAAGCTTCAGATGAGGAAGAGGCGCCTTTGATGAGAGGCTGAAGGATCTCCATTAGTTGGGCCAGGGAAACTGGTGCATCCTGATCTTTAGGCTCCGATCCAGCAATTGCAGCTCTTTTTTCTCTCAGCTCCTTAAGTTTGGGACATTGTGGCCTGTAGTGTCCCGGTTCATGACAGTGATGACAAATAACTTTCTTCTTATCATAGTCACCATTTTGTCGGTTAAAGTGAGGAGGCCTATATGATCGAACATGATTCCCTGGTCTAGACACGGCTAAAACGGAATCATCTTCAATTTTTAAAGAACCTTTCCGGAGACGATTTTCTTCCATTGTTAACTCTTCAATAGTTTCCACAATAGAAGGAATTTTTCCCCGGTGAAGTAGGGCCGATTTAGTGGTTTCAAATTCCGGCCTTAATCCAGTGATAAACTGGTAAAAATGTTCAACATCGAGTTGTTTCTGACGAAGCTCGATGTCTTCGGCACAATGCCACTTTGGTTCTAAAAGGGAAAGTTCTTCCCAAAGTTCGGACAACCCATTGTAATATTCACGAATAGTTTTGTCTCCTTGTGTCATCATTCGAACTTTTTCTTGGAGGTTGCACACGTGTGCAATATCTTTAAGGGAATACATATTCTTAAGGTATTCCCATGCCTTATCGGCATGATCAAATTTGGCAAGACTTGAGCATTTTTTAATGTCAACGCTATTGATAAGCCATGACATTATCTTCGCATGAGATATTCTCCATTCTTTCCATTTCTTCTCGTATGAGGCAATAGCCTTGATTTTCTCTTCTTCCGATAGAGGGACGTCTTTATCTCCCTCCTTTTTAGTAAGAGATAGCTTAGGTTCCGAATCGGAACCATCCACAATCCCCCATAAGCCTTTTCCCCATATATGGTGCTTCATGATTGAAGCCCATGTTACATAGTTCGTATCGCTTAGTTTCATAGGCATGATGGTGACTTTATCATTGTCATCCATCGATTACAAGGAGAGAAAGAATAGGGATAGAAGAGAAACAAGAAGGAAAATGAGAAAGAAAGAAAAAAAACAATACAACAAGATGTGAAATCTTCTCCAATGAAGTGATAAAACACTTCTCTTTAAGTGGCGAACACTTTTGCAAATGGGCACGGAAACCGAGGCAGCTTTTCCTCAAGATTTAGTACTTCCGCGGCTTTGATACCATGAAATGAAATGGGGATCTTCGAAACACGAGCTTTGATTAACAAGAGCAAGTGTCAAGAATGACACTAAAGCATAACCCTTAAAAAGGGTATAACTGGAAACAAAATAAAAATAAAAATGTATTCTTTATTGATATGAAAAACCAATTGCTTAAGAAGCATTGGAGTGAAATACAAGAGGGGCTGCACCCCTTTATATACACAGCTGAAAGAGGACTCAATAGAGCTGTTGGGCACAGTCCAACAGCTCTATTTAGAGCTGTTGGAATGTGTCAGTCCAACAGCTCTATTAAGAGCTGTTGGACTGTGTCAGTCCAACAGCTCTATTGCTAGTCAAGTCTGGACAGGACTTGACTAGCAACAGTCATTCTAGTTCAAACTGAACTAGATGACATAAAGACAAAAAATAAAAATAAAGGAAAAAAAATACAGAAAAGAAAGAAATTAAAAATGTATTTATATATATAATAATATAATATTATTATATATACATATATGTACAGTTTTACATTTTAACAGTGCCTTGGTGAGAATGTCGGCTATCCGATTTTCGAACGGTATAAACTGAACTTCAATTTCACCACATGCAACCTTTTCTCTAACAAAATGATAGTCAATATCTATGTGTTTTTTTTGCACGAAACACATGATTGACCGTTAGATATGTAACTCCCAAATTATCACACCAAAGTACAAAAACTTGTAATGAATTGAACCCCAAATCCTTTAAGAGTTGTTTAAGCCACATTAATTCAGAGGCGGCCCCAACATTGCCCTTGTATTCAACTTTTGTACTTGACCGAGCAACTGTATGTTGGTGGATTTTCTATCATTTGGGAATCTTGCCCAGTCGGCGTATGAGAATCCTGCGAGCCTGAGACTGTTAGACTGTTTGATATGTAAACCATAGTTGAGCGTTCTTTTGAGATATCTTAGGACACATTTAACATGTGTCCAATGATTTAGTTTGAGCTCATGCATGAACTGACAAGCCTTGTTCACGACAAAGGCTACGTCTTGACGGGTCAATGGGGCATATTGTAAAGCTCCCACAATACTTTTGTATTAAGTTGGATTTTACAATAATTTTCCTGAAAATCTTGAAAGGTGAACATTGGCACCTGTAGGGGTGATAACGTTTTTGCAATCTATCATGTCTAACTTAATAAGAAGTTTTGTAATATATTTCTTCTTAGTCAAAATAACCCCTGATGGTTCTTGAACTTTAATACCCAAGAAATAATGCAAAGGACCAAAGTCATTAATTGAAAACTCTTGGACAAAGGTTTGAATAATGTTCTTGACCTCCTGGGGAGAACTTTCGGTTATAATTGTGTCATCCACATATATTAAAATATACATCTTTATACCTTGTTCGTGGCGGATAACCAGGGATGAATCAACATGGGACTCCGTCAAATTCAGTTTCTCTAGATACATCTTCAACCTTTCAAACCATGCACGTGGGGGCCTGTTTCAAGCCATATAAGACCCGCCTAAGTTTGAACACATAATCAGGATGTTGCTTGTCTTTGAAACCTGGAGGTTTACTAATATATACTTCTTTCTTTAGGAAATTGTGTAAGGGATTATTAATATCTAATTGGTGAATCTGTCAACCACAACTAATGACGATAGAAAAAAGTGATTCTATTTAATGTCGATTTGTTGACAAGACTAAAGGTCTCAAAATAATCTACACCTTCCTGTTGATTTTACTCCTTAGCCACCAGGCGATGGTCTCATCAGTATGAGGTTTGATTTTGTATATCCACTTGCAACCAACTATGTTGTGGACATTGGAGGATAAAACAAGAGGTCTAATTTCTGTACAGGAAATTTATTTCATATTTCATAGCATGACACCATTTTGGATCTTAGATGACCTTACTAAAATCATGTGGTTCCTTTTCTTCTTGCAATACTTTGGTCAAGAGACCTATATGGACATGATACTTCATGAAAATAACAATCTTGGTTTTAACGTACCATCTTGAGACTTGGTTAACACGTGGTGAGTTCTAATGAGACTTTGGTTGACTTTAGGGTTCAGTTCTGATGACTCAGGGTTAGGTACTAGGTTTGACTCATTGGTGGGTGCACTGTGAGATTCTATTGATGGCATGGACGAATTGGTGGCAAAGTCCATATTTTCAGAGTTTTGGTTTTGGTGTTCAAGTTCTTGTGGAACATTACTAGGGTCGGCTATCACAGGAACATGCAAGGTGGCATGTGAGTACGTTATAGGAGTCACTATAGGGAACATCCAAAGGTGTTTGGGTCTGTGTGGGAGTTTGTGTCCAAGTGGCAGTCACAAGATTCTTATTATTTATTCCAACATATAGAAAATTGGATTAATCAAATATAACATGCCTGAAAATAAAAGCTCTTCTTGTAATAAGATCATAACAAATATAACCTTTGTAATTTGTACCATATCCGATAAACACACATGCTTTGGACCTTAATGACAATTTTGAGTTAACATAAGGTTTCAGGTACGGGTAACATATGCATCCAAATTTTTTAAGATGCTCATATCCAGGACCATGATTTAACAATAACTCATATGGAGATTTGTCACCCAGGTTTGGACTTGAGAGCCGATTAATTAAGTACACATCAGTATGAAAAGCATCAACCTAGAATTTAGCATCTAAAGATGCATGAACCAAAAGACTCATCCCTATCTCATGAACATGCCTATGTTTACGATCAACAATGCCATTGTTTTGAGGTGTATGTGGGCAAGTGAGCAACTTCTTTATCCCATGCTTATTCAAAAATTTAGAGAAAGTACTACTGCCAAATTTTCCACCTCCATCACTATAAAAAAATATAATTTTTCTTTCAAGCTGATTCTCAACTATGGCTTTGAAGTTTTCAAAACATGATGAGGTATCTGATTTTTTGATCAAATGAAAAATCCATGAAAACCATGAATAGTTGTCAACCAAAAGCAGGTAGTAATAATATCCTTCTCGCCGAGGAGAAGGTGTGGGTTCCTACAAATCAGCATGCACAACCTCAAGAGGTGAGCTAAATTCAGCCCTTTTCAAAAGGGAGTTTGTGAATCTTGTTCACATTGCAACTAGAGCATAAATAATCACCATCACCACACGATTTTTTATTATCACTTGATATCAACTTATTTTTTTCAAGTAAATTTAAAATTAATGTCACAAACTACATTGCCAAACAACCTTAGAAAACTAATGAGACATGAGTAAAGTTAGCTTCTCCTACGACAAATCCACTATTCTCCTTCCTACGTTGGGATTGACTCGGCCAGAGGTACAATCCACCTCTACTCGGCCCTCTTAGGATAATAGTCTTGTTTTTCCGATCCTTAATATAAAACCCGTCAACATTGAATTCAAAAACATAATTATTATCTCTAGTGAACTTGAAAACTGACAAAAGATTCTTGTTTATTGTAGAAACATAAAGAACATCTAAGAGAGCAAACTGCTTCAAGGGAACATTACCTATCTTTGCAATTGGCAGATTCGTTCCATTGTCAACCATAACTCTATCCTATCCATGATATTATGACTTGTTTACCATGTTTTGATCATCTGTAGCCATGTGATGTGTGGCTTCCATATCTGGGTACCAAGAGCTGTCCTGCATATTGTTTAACACCATAGCTGCAAAGGCTTTTGAGATATCATAACATGTGTGTGCTGTGTCCTGCATATTCTTGTTCCTGCGTCCATAGAGCTGGCACACGACCTGACCGTCCCTACCATCATGTTGAGGGTTTCTTTGCTAGTATTGATTCTCTCTAGCACTTGTGTTTTGATAGTTTTGGAAGAAGGGGCTAAAACAACCAGCTCCTCTCCCACAACCACCACCATCACCGCGACCTCGACCACAATCTCTTTGAGAAAAGAAGATGGTTGTAGAAGTTTCAGCTTGTTGTGGAGACTTGGGATTCAATATTTGGAGTCTTTTCTGTTGGTTTAGCAAGATATCAAAAATTTCACTAAAACTTGGGAGCTTATTGAGAGTAAAGGTGATAACAGTAGTAATGAAACTTTCGTACTCTCGAGTTAAGCCATTTAAGTGTATTGAACTAGATCTCCATCAAAAATATGTTCTTCAACAACAGAAAGGGAGTCTGCAAAGAACTTGACATGATTTAGATATTTTGGAAAATCTAATATTGTAACCGGAGATGGGACTCACCACCCTATTTCGAACATAGGCAATGTCGTCATTCCTTTGTCTAAGTCATCCATTCCTTTATCTGATGTTGTTCATGCACCAAATATAAAGAAAAATATTGTATCTGTTTCCAAGCTTGTTGATTCTACCAATTCTTCTGTGGAATTTACTCCTACTTCTGTCTTTGTCAAGGATCTTCAAACGAAGGAGATGTTCGCTAAAGGAGAGCGACGTGGAGACATGTATGTCTTTAATGAAGATCCAGCCCCCAGTGTCCTGAAGCCCCAGTCTGATCTCGTCTTCAAAAGTGTCCTAAGTACATCCAAATGTAATAAGTCAGATCTCTGGCATTCTCGTCTTGGTCATTGTAGTCAAGTCTTTATTGAAAAGTTAGTGTCCAATGGTCTTCTTTCGGAGTCTGTTTCACCTTTATTGAGGAATAAAATATGTCCCAGTTGTCAGGTCTGCAAAAGTCATGTACTTCCCTTTCATCAAATAAATAAAAGAGCTTCTATGCCTTTTGAGATAATATGTTCAGATGTTTGGGGCCCAGCTCCTAATACTTCCTCTTCTGGAAGTAAATACTATGTATCCTTTATTGACAGTTTCTCTCGTTTTACCTGGATATTCTTTATGAAACACAAATCAGAGGTTTTTTCCATTTTTCGTCACTTTCATGCCTATGTTAAAAATCAATTCTCCCAAAATATCCAAATTCTCCAATGTGATGGAGGTGGTGAGTATTCCTCTAAAGAATTTTTAGATTTTCTCCAAGATAATGGGATGCATCGTAGAGTTTCTTGCCCGTACACTCCACAACAAAATGGAATTGCTGAACGTAAACACAGACATATTGTGGAAAGTGCAATGAGTATGATGCATGGGAGTAACTTACCCATTAGTCTTTGGTCAGAAGCCTTTCACACTGCCACTCATGTGATAAACCGCCTTCCCATGCCTATCCTTGAAAATCAATCTCCCTATTATGTTCTCTTTGGTGCACATCCCGATTATAATGAGTTACGAGTTTTTGGATGCACATGTTATGTTCATATTGACAAATCCATGAGAACTAAATTCCAAGACAAAGCCTCTATATGCCAATTTGTAGGTTATGCAGATGAACACAAGGGTTACAGATGCTATGATCCTGCCAATAAGAAGATTAGAATTTCCAGAAATGTTGTTTTTGATGAGAGTAATTTTCTGGGAAAAGAAACAGATGCCAATCGTGAACCTACTGATTCAGTTGTTAATTGGTATGATCCATGGCTTAGTACTGAACTTATTTCACATGCTGACGAGCATACTATTCTGTCTCCTGAAAGCATACATGGTGAGACAGTTTCAGATGATGCATCACAAGCAGAGTGTCTAAGATACAAAGGAAATGTGTATATCAGGAGATCTAGAGAGCAAACGAATGTACCTACTGAAGAACACATTGCATCGTCTAATGACAGAGAAGCACCAAGAAGATCAGGCAGTATAAGGCATCCTATTGAAAAGTGGGTTAGCTATGACAACTTTTTTATGGACTTTCAGATCTTTCTATCCCAGATTGAAAAACATGATGAACCACTTGGTTTTCATCAAGCTATCCAATCCAACAAATGGATTGAAGCGATGAATGAGGAGATCGAGGCACTACATGAATGTCGAACATGGGAGATAGTTGGCCGTCCTCCAGACAAAAATGTTGTTGGTTCCAAATGGGTTTATAAAATTAAATATAAACCGGATGGTAGCATTGAACAGTACAAGGCGCGTCTTGTGGCCAAGGGTTTCACTCAAGAATATGGTCAGGATTATGATGAGACATTCAGCCCAGTGGTGAGAATGGGAACTATTCGCATTATACTTGGCCTGACAATTGAACATGGGTGGATCCTCAGTCAGCTTGACGTTAAGAATGTATTCCTTCATGGGGACTTAAAGGAAGAAGTCTATATGGAGCAGCCTCAAGGTTATGCAGAGGGAAGCCCAAAAGAATATGTATGCAAGTTAACCAGAGCTTTGTATGGATTGAAGCAAGCTTCTAGGTCATGGTTTGAAAGTTTTTCCTTAGAAATCCATAAACATGGTTTCTTTCGTTCCCAACTTGATCATTCTCTGTTCATATATAGGAACGATACCACTGTGGTTTTCTTACTCATATACGTTGATGATATTGTTATCACTGGTAACGCTCCAGACCACATTCAGCGAATCAAAGTTCTATTGAGTATGCGGTTCAAAATGAAAGACCTTGGGGAGCTGAGATATTTTCTTGGAGTAGAGGTAGATAGACAAGGTGATAACATGTCATTAACTCAACATAAATACACTCTTGATCTTCTAGCTAAAGCAGGAATGACAGATTGTAAACCTCTACCCACACCCAGTGTTGTTAACCAAAGGCTCAGTATTTGTGATGGTGAGTTATATCCTGATGCAGTCAAGTATCGGAGTTTAGTAGGTATGTTACAATACCTTACCTTCACTAGACCAGACATTGTGTATTCTGTCAATCAAGTATCTCAATTCATGCATGAACCAAAGACTGGTCACATGGATGCTGTCAAACGCATCCTTCGCTACCTAAAAGGAACGGTGGGTGATGGACTCACATATACTCAATCTTCATGGAAATCACCGAAGCATGACATACTGGCCTATACAGATGCAGACTGGGCAGGGGATCCAGATGAGAGGAGGTCTGTTTCAGGATACTGTGTTTTCATTGGAAGAAATCTTATCTCATGGAGTAGCAGAAAACAGAAGGCTGTGGCAAGATCTAGCACAGAGGCAGAGTATAGATCTATGGCAGCTACCACAGCAGAAGTGACCTGGATTAGGCATCTTCTTACAGAGATGGGAGAGGATATCTCAAATTCGACACTTATGTGTGATAATAGAAGTGCTATACAAATTGCATTCAATTTTGTTCATCAGAGATGTGGAATAAGATAGCGGGTGGTATGAGAAAAGTAGCTAAGGAGGTATTGGGTGAGTCTAAAGGCGGTGCACCACTAGGTGATACATCATGGTGGAACGAGGATGTCAAATTAGCTATTAAGGTTAAAAGAGAGTGTTATAGAAATCTAAGTAAGAGTCGTGATAATGAGAATTTGGAGAAGTATATGATAGCAAAGAAGGAAGCTAAAAAAGTTGTTCGAAACGCGAGGGCTAAGGTATATAAGGAGGTTTATGACAAGTTGGATACCAAAGAAGGCGAGAAGGATATTTATAGGCTTGCAAAGATGAGAGATAGGAAATCGAAGGATTTGGGTATGGTTAGATGTATCAAAGATGAAACGCAAAGGGTTTTAGTCAAAGTTGAAGAGATTAAAGAGAGATGGAAAGATTATTTTGATAAGCTATTTAATGATAGTCATGCTCAAGATCTTGGAGACTTCTCCATTCCTTTTCATGAGATAAATCGTGACTTCATGCGCAAGATTCAAAAGAAAGAAATTGCAGAGGCTTTGAAGCAAATGAAATCAAGAAGGGCAGTTGGCCCAGATGGTATACCTATCGAGGCTTGGAAATGCTTGGGAGAGAAAGGTTTAGAATGGTTGACAAATCTTTTTAACTTGATTTGGCGAACAAATAAGATGCCTAATGAGTGGAGGAAGAGTACTTTGGTGCCTTTATATAAGAATAAGGGTGATATACAAGATTGCACAAACTATCGTGGTATAAAACTCATGAGTCATACTATGAAACTTTGGGAGAGGGTGATTGAGTCTAGGTTGAGGAAGGTTGTCATGATATCGGAGAATCAATTTGGTTTTATGCCTGGAAGATCAACTATGGAAGCTATACATCTTCTTAGACAACTTATTGAAAGATATAGAGAGAGGAACAAAGATTTGCATATGGTTTTTATTGATTTAGAGAAGGCATACGATAGAGTACCTAGGGACGTTCTCTGGTGGACAATGATGAAGAAAGGTGTTTCTCTCAAGTACATTAGTATAATTAAAGATATGTATGAAGGAGTAGTAACCAATGTCCGCACTTGTGGAGGGGTGACAACCGATTTTCCGATAACGGTTGGGTTACATCAAGGATCTGCTTTAAGCCCTTTCCTATTTGCGATAGTGATGGATGAGCTTACGAGATCAATTCAAGAAAATGTACCATGGTGTATGTTGTTTGCTGATGATATTGTTTTGATTGATGAGTCTAGAGCTGGGGTTAATGCTAAGTTAGAATTATGGAGACAGACATTGGAAGCTAGAGGTTTTAAGTTGAGTAAGAGTAAGACTGAATATATGGAATGTCGGTTTAGTAAGCAACGAAGTAGTGATGGGAGTGTAGTGAAGCTTGGTGAGCAAGATATACCGGTGAATGATTATTTCAAATATTTGGGATCCATCATTCAAAAGTATGGAGAAATTGATGGAGATGTAAATCATAGGATAAAGGTTGGGTGGATGAAATGGAAAAGTGCTACTGGAGTGCTGTGCGATCGTAGAATGCCATTGCGGTTGAAGGAAAAGTTTTATAGGACGATTATTAGACCCGCTTTACTATATGGTACGGAATGTTGGGCTGCCAAGAGACATCATATTCAAAAAATGAGTGTAGCTGAGATGCGGATGCTTAGATGGATGTGTGGAAATACAATAAAAGATAAGATTCGGAACGAAGAGATACGTAAGAAGGTAGGTGTTGCACCCATTGAAAATAAGATGCGAGAGAATCGTTTACGGTGGTTTGGACATATTCGGCGAAGGCCTAATGATGCTCCAGTTAGAAGGTTGGAGAAATGGGAAAATATATTAGTTAAAAGAGGTTTGGGTAGGCCTAGGAAGACTTGGATGGAGATGATAGGAACGGATATGAATGCTTTGAACCTCACCGAGGACATGGCGTTGGATAGAAATGATTGGAGGAAAAGGATTCATGTGGAAGACCCAAAATGAATTTCTTTTTTGGTTCATATCGCTGACCCCAATTGTTTTGGGATGAAGGCGTAGTTGTTGTTGTTGTTGTTGTTGTACAGTCAAACTAAACATATTGAAATCGATCAACATTTCATCAGACAAAAGATAGCCGACAAAGAGATTGAACCAGTTTATGTGCCTTCAGAAGACCAAGTTGCCGATATGTTTACAAAAGGTCTTACAAGTCATCGCTTCTGGTATCTGAAGAACAAGTTGCACATGGTTCAACCCCATGCACAACTTGAGGGAGGGTATTAGAATGTGGAATATGAATTGGATATGGATCTGATATCGGATCCATATCCATCCACGAGTTTTGCTTTAGTTGTATTATTATGTAACATGTGTTACTTATAAGGGGCAGTTTTGTCCCTGTAAAAGGTAATTTGTAACCCTATAGCAATAAAGGTACTGGCGCAGCAACAGATATTCAACAGGTTGCCGACTTCTCAAAAGGTTCTTTTCTCTCTCTCTCTCTCTCACATGTTTTCACAGCTAGCAGGGTGCCGCACCCGCGTCGACGCGACTCGATGCGGGTGCGGCACCGGCTATGTCACATGGGTGCGGGCGCGGGTGCGGGTGCGGGGATTCGACACTTCCCAAAAACCCGGGTGCGGGGGTGCGGAAGGGGCAAAAATGTAAAATATATATATAACGGTTGGGTTACTAAACCGACATTCCATGTAACCAATGTCCGCACTTGTGTAGGGGTGACAACCAATTTTCCTATAACGGTTGGGTTACATCAAGGATCTGCTTTAAGCCCTTTCCTATTTGCTATAGTGATGGATGAGCTTACGAGATCAATTCAAGAAAATGTATCGTGGTGTATGTTGTTTGCTGATGATATTGTTTTGATTGATGAGTCTAGAGCTGGGGTTAATACTAAGTTAGAATTATGGAGACAGACATTGGAAGCAAGAGGTTTTAAGTTGAGTAAGAGTAATACAGAATACATGGAATGTCGGTTTTGTTGTTGTTTGCCCCTGCCGCACCCCCGCACCCGGGTTTTTTGGAAGTGCCGAATCCCCGCACCCGCACCCGCGCCCGCACCCGCACCCATGTGACATAGTGCTCTTGTCATCTTTCTTGGTGTTTTGGAGGTCAAGTTTTAACTGGAGGATCCTGAGGCTGGAGGGACACATAGGATTGTTCCAATGCATTCCATGCATCTCGAGCAGAGAGGATCTGAATAATTTCCCCCAGTATGACCTTAATTACAGTGTCTTTGGTCCAACTCAAGGCGAGTTGGTCTGCCCGCTTCCAACTAACAAAATAATGATTAATTTTGAGTTGTTTACCTTCTGTTACATACCGGCATGACACTGAATATGATCCATCTTTCAGTTGCCTTTGCCTTTTAAAGAATGAGTCCTTATTCAGTACAGTCATCAAGGTAGGAGTCCTGATTGGGACTTGTGTTTTCAGCATTGGATCTTCCCTTCACATCATGTGGATCTACTCCAACGTGTGGACCAAGGTGATGAGGACCCACTTCAATGTGTTCTGGATCTGGATCTTCCTTTACAGTACATATATGGCATAGGTTATATAGAGAAGATAACTTCAACCTCACTTTATGAATACAAGGCTTCTGGAACCTTATTCGATGATTTCAGCCAAAAAGAAGGCTAGGAAAACGTTAGATTACACAATGATGATACAAAGATATTCAACAAAGTTAAAGTTCAAGATGCTGGAGTTAATGCATAAAATTGGCATTATGATTGCAACGTTCTCAAAGTTTCATGACGTTGGTATGGAATAATTTTTCATTAATGATAGATTGCAAGATTGCAAGTGATGAGTTGCTCCAACAAAAACACGATAGAAAATGAGCAGAAAACATATGTATTTACCATTGTTGAAATGGGAAGAAACCCAAACTGATATCTGTACTGAATGGACTGTAAGCGTCCAGTATAATCGGGCCCTCTATTCGGTGTGCAATGTACCAAGCATGTAACAATCATACTGAGTTTGCTAGCAGATGTCTAGCAATAGTCTAGGATTTCATGAGTTGTTTAGGTGAAGACATACAGGTTCTAATGAGATATCTGGTTGGACCAGTCACACTGCCATAAGGTCCATAATCAAGGGTCTTGAGTTCGAATCCAGCAAGGACTATTCTCAAGCATGCCTATCAAAATGGAAAAAATGAAAAAAAAAAAGATCAAGGACTAGAAGGTAAGAAGAGTGCCTTGAGTGAAGGTACCCAATTGGAGTGCAATCTCTATCTATTTCTCTTACCAGTTACCACAATAGGATGAAAAACTGCACTTGAATTGTCCAACTTTGCTCTAAGATTCCTCCACCAGACCATCAAAGCTAAATGATCTCATTAGCTGTTTTCAGATAAAGTTGTGAAGATTGCTTTGGGACAATGAGAGATTCTTGTTTTGGTATTTTTACCAAATAGAACATTTTCAGGAATTACATGTCATGCTTTGTTAAAATATTGGCTTCTTGGTCCTCCAGCCTAGATCAACTAACTTGTTCATGCCCAGGTGCTAGGGCCATAACAGGATTATTGTCAACTATGCTCCTTTGTTAAGAGCCTTACAAAATCTTAGCTCGTGAATCCGTTTGCATGAGATAAGGGTAACTTCTCTTTTAATGCAAATAATATGGAAAACAGGTCAGAGTTCACCACACTGTCAATCTAATGGTGGATTTAAGTTTTGCAGGTGTGGAAGGGTGGTAAATTTGGCGAGCAGATGCTTCTTGTGAGTACCGAAAGAATCCATGCTGCAGGTCAGGTATAGGGATCTGACTTGGAAAAGAAAGAAGTTCGTGGAGGAGGTCAGTTGATAGAGATTCAGAAACATGAGTGAATAAAAATAAATGGGGGAATGTAGAGTATAATATTAGAACCTAAGGTAGATATTCTTCTTTTATATTTTCTTTATGTTTTCAATAGCACGAGACAGCTCAAGATGGCAGCATAAAAACACACATTGAAATATTTAATTATGTCATTGAAATATTTAATTCTCTTTATTGTGTTGGAGTTCATTACTTCATGTAGAATACATGTGACAGTCTATTCGTTACATTTTTTTCATGTCATATTATTTACTGTTTGCTGCTTGTGCACTTGCATATCTAACCTGATTCTGTGGAAGGATGTTTATTCAAATTGGATTGCTTTATTTCTAGGATTTGACACAGTCCATTGCTGTCTATGAGACCAATAAATGGACTTTACCTTCGTATCTTTTGCTTGTGTAATTTAATCTTCTTTTATATAATTGTGAAATTGAAGTTATTTTGGTTAAATGCCTTTATTCTAATCGATGATGCTTTTGTTTTTTCTTTTCTTTCTTTACTTCTTCCATTTCCTGTCAACCTTGGATATTGTCTGTGTTGTCTGTCACTCTGTCCAGCCACAGAGTCATAGTTGTCCTGTTGGGCAAAATGAAGCAGCTTATATACTTCAGTTTTTGTTTCAATTTTATTTTAATGGGTTGAATTATGTTGGATAGGTTGAAAGGGTATGTGGAGTAGAGAATCCTAATCCTGCTTTGGTGGAGAAGGCTAAATTGATTCTCAGAGTAACGTTCATTTCCTAATCCACTCGTCATCTTTTCCAGGAATTAGATGTTTTTTTTTTACTTAGTTTGAAGATCAGCTTTTAGCAGAAATATATGAGGAGCTTCACTTATTGTGCAGGAGCATGAGAAATCCCTCCTTGAAGCTATTGCAAAACTTGACAGTATGGCAGATTTAGGTGAGTTAGGCTTTTGTCTTTGAGTATTTACTTATATGCTGCCATTTGTCAATATTGAATGTGGATTCTCTTGAAGGTAAATCCTTATGACAGTGTTAGCAATATAAGACTTGGTTCATGTCTGGCCCAATATCACCTTGTGATTTGGCACAGACTTGGATGACTTGGCCTCAGATCTATTCTGTCTAAAAATCTGTACAACAATCAATATGGACTTGGACAAAAATGTTTTCTATGCCTTTGGATTACACTGGGTTGAAGGGCAAGATAAATGCATTGGAATGTGTTCTTTAGGCATTCTTCCTTTATATAATTTTTGCATTTTACCTATTGTTTCCTTCATGCGTGTGCACAGACCCCATCACCCTGCTTTATATCTTGATTCATCATCTACCAGGAATATTACAGATAAATTGAATTTATTATGCTATTTTGTTACATATTGCCAAAACTTAAACAAACAGAAAATGCACATTATCATGATATCCTGATCTGTGGTTGAACCATGATTATAGTGCTAGAGATAGGAGTTAGATATCTAACGAACTTGAATCTGATAAATCTGATTTCAGTTACTAAATCTGAATCCGACTTGAAACCTGGTTAACTGCAAAGGTGTATCCAGTTAGGTTAATTAGCTATTTCAGATCCAGATCCAGTAAAAGATTTTCTTATCCATGTCCCTATCTTAGTTCAGATTCAGTAAATGCCTACAATCTGAATGGACCTGATCTGTTCACATCCTTCATCTATTCCATGAATATTGTCGAAAACCGGGTTTGATGCACTAGTTTTAGCATTTTAGCCCAAACAGTGGATAAGCTAAAACCAATGTAACATCTAATTCATCATTTTCTTTATTTTATCACAATGTGGTCCTAATTCTACCATGAAACCATTACTTAATTTTCTTCTTTGCAAGTAATCTTTTATTTTCACTTTTTTTGGGGGTATTTTTAGACAAACATGTTAAAGATATCCTGAGATATATTCATTTTTTCCTGAGAATATCTCAAGATAGATATTTGTCACACTGCTCTAGTACATGTTGCTTCCCAGGGCTTCATTGCCTTTATTAATGAGTGTGGATGATCTTGAATTATGTATAGCATATGTAATTGAGATCCCGACTTCAAAGATATTTATTTAATAAAAGTAGGGTCTTCATTGCATGTATCTTGACCTGATTCCGACCCATCCAGGTCCCATATATTGGATATGGTCCATATGGATCCCTGTGGCCTTATCTTGTTAGAAAACGTGTTTGCTGGGATCTGTGCCCTGGGAAAAATCTGCGTGCAGCATGTGTAGTCTAGTGATTCAGTTGGGTCCGCATGATTTCATGCCATTAAAGCAAATAATCAAAATTTTGGGTTTTTGCAGGACCATGTTTGAGTGCCATGACATGAAATGAAGGTGGAAATGGGGTTATCTACAGAATCCAGATCTGAACGCCTGATACAACTCTGTTCCTATCAGATCATATTAGGATTGTATCTGGATTTGATCTCTTTTGCAATCCAACTATTTGGATTTCCTTCTCTTCGGTCCTTTTTGAATAGTTTGTTTTGGATTCCTTTGTCAATCATGACGAGGCTGTCTGGCTTATAAACTTCAAGTCTATATTGTTCAGATGTCTCTTGAGTAACCGCCAAACATTTTCTGATGAGGAAGGGTGTAAGTTTTGCTATGCATATGGAACATAACATGGTTATACTCAAGGCAAACACTTGACGGGCTACATAAGTGAAAGTTCCAGGATCAGCCTGATAGAACACCAACAAGATCTGCCGTGGGCATTATGACAATGAAAGATGAGGCTGTCTGTTTATACATGTAAAAGCTGATTTAAAGTTTCATCGCATGGATGCAAGTGCTTGAGGCTTGAAGTAAGCCAGTAAAACTTCCAGAGTAGGAAGCTTTTAAACGTTGTGTTATAAAGGTTACTCTGTTTGGGTCCCCTTCTTAGGGTATGCTAATTTGTCGATGATGTCTATTCTTTCTCCCTAGCATCTATGCTACTGATTTCCTTTTGGAAAAGACGGTGATGAATACTTTAAGTATTTTGTGGTATAATGTGCATACATCGTTTGATTATGACAAACATAATGGTGCAAAGAGTTCACATATTGGATCTGTGCTTTCTGCTGCTGCTGCTGTGTGTGTGGATTCGTGATGCAGTCTGGTGGATAATCCTTCGCAGGAAGAAAGATTTCTACATTTGAATTTGGATGGTGTGGAGGATATCTTGCTTGGTCCCCACTTGTGCCATTGGACTGGGAATTCTATGGTGCTGAAAGTTGGTCGGCAAATGTGGTTAATTAACATGCCTCTTTTAGATGCATCTGTTCAAGAAATTGTGAACACGTTTTATTGTTATTTGGATAGGAAGATGTTCTCATTAGAATAAGGTCTTGGATGTATGGTTCAGACAACCTTCAAGTCATTACTCTTATTTTGAAAGGATTCAGACGGAGTATATGATGTCAGCAACATGGTAAAGGTAAGGCCTTGCAGCTGCTTGCTGCCGTGTGTTAATTTTTCTTCAAAATGCCTCTTTTTTCCGTCAGACTGGCAGCGTCATGTTCTCAGTTACCCTTTACCATTGCATTTGTTGTGTAGCTGCTCGACCTGTGTGTTCATCTTCTAGTTGGATGCTTTCAGAGGAGGTGCAATTTTCTTTGTAAATTTGCCAGGCCAAACATGGCACACACCGGATTATTAAATCGACAAAGTAACCAATATTGCTGTCTGGCACAAGTCTAAAATTGTCAAATATTTAAACGATTGTTCTCAGTTCTGTCTTCTTTTATGATGTAAAACTTGGTTTTATCTGGTAATGGTTGTTTTCAGTTCTCTCTCTCTCTCTCTCTGATACTGTGCTTTCCTCCAAATCTGAAATTACATGGCTGGTGTATCAGGAAGCCGATTAGGTGGCTTGTCCTTTCAGTCAATTCAAACCAATTCTTGCATCTGAAGCAAGGATGGCATGAAGCTTATTAGCAGACCCAGCAGTAACGGTCAGTCACTTGTGTGTGTATGGGCGCATGTATGTGGGTGTGGGTGCGGGTGCGTGGGTGTGTGTTGTATGTGTGTGCGTGCCTGTGTAAGTGTGTTTGTACAGGAGATATGTGCAAGTTTCAGTTAACTCAACTTGGAAAGCGGCAGACTCGGGTGCTGATACTTGCTTAAATTATGGCCTTGTGGGACTAGTTGATCCATCGGGCTAATTAACATGGTTTGAGCACTCCACCCCATTCAATGATCATATATAACACGAGTCTCCTTGGTTACGTGAAGCCTAAGCGTAGTTCAGACTTCAGAATGATGATGGTCCAGCCATCATGTCTAGATGGCCTATAGACCACTCTTTTGAACAAATAGAACCGAATGGGTAGGCTTGGTTGACCGACTCATGGCTTGCTTTTTATGATTGGCAATTTCCATAAACTACTAGTCATTAGCCTGGTGCAGCTGTGTTCAAGTTGCTCTAGACCGATGGTCAAGTTGTGTTCAAGGGAACGTTTGGAAGCAAGAAAAATTCTCATAGAGAATAAGATTTTGCCTATGAGAAGTTTTAATATGATTTTTTTAAATGAAAAAATTTCACTTGTTTGTGTTGCATGAGAAAAACGGAGTGAAAAGACATAAGAAAAATGAATGAGAGAGAGAGGTTAAAATGGTGGTGGGTACTTGTGGCAACCCATGAAATGAGATGTGTTATGGGTGAATGGTTGCCCTAATGCAAAAAAAAAAAAAAAAATTGATAAGAAAAATCCCTCCAACCCCAGCTGAAATTTTCCTATAGAAACTCAGACTTTTAGAAAAGCTTTCCTTTCAAAAATTTTCTCTAGTTTGTTACGGTTGTAAAAGTTGCCATTTTTTTCTTGCTTGCAATTTTCCTACTACTACTTTCTCGCTTTCAAACAGAAGTCGGATAAAAAGGATCCACCCTCAGATTGTGACTTGACTCACCCACTAGGCAACAGTTGCTTTTTTGGGTTTGCAAAACAGAGGACCACACCGTGGGGCCCTCCATATGGCTACTTAGAACAAGGCCAAGTGTTGCCGAGGATGGCACCACTCCATCTTTCATCCCCCTCAACTAAGAGCCTGTGCTTGGTTTTCTTCATTCGCACTAGGGATTTTCGCTAGCAGATCTCCTCACAAAAATCCAATGGTTGCTCAAGTGTTGAAAGTTCACATCATGATATGTGCCTTTTGTTTCAACATGCGACACTCTAGAGCCCTACATACCTACACTAGGAAGTCACCTGTCTCATTTGAAACCTGCATGTCCACCCCTCAGTACATTGTGAATTGGCGGGGTGCAGTAAGAAAAGAGAAAATGCCAAAGCATATCTCTATGAGGTGATGTTGCATGATGCCTACAAACACATATGGCTCAAAACAGGAACTTGCATAACCAACCACACATTCAAACAATATAAAACAAAACCTTTTGAAATTTAGCTGAATGTCAATCTCCCAAACAGGTCTCAAGGCGGACTTTGATGCAACCATTGGCTCTATAGAAACTTTCAAAACATTGCATCTTGTTTGCTTTCTCAAAAAACCATACATCTTGTCTGGATCCTAATGGAGCTCAGACCCAACCGGATTCTTTAAATGAAGCAATGTTTACTTGTTTTTCCTTTGTTTAAATGCAGACACCAGAAAGAAGACAAGTCTTTGGTGTGCACGTATATATATTATCAGACTTGAAACCTGTCACATGGGTGCGGGTGCGGGGGTGCGGCACTTTCAAAAAACTTGGGTGCAAGGGTGCGGTAAAAATATAAAAAATTATATATATAAAGTTCAAAAGTTGAACATAAATGACCTTGAGTGCGTTAACTGCACCCAGGGTCAGGTTGACCGCATCGGGTGTGGGTGGGGGTGCAATGCGGGTAAGGCACCTAGTTGGAGAGTCCATGTGACATAGCTTGAAACTCATAGGAGCAAGTTGTTTCAACTCAATCTGCCACCATACATACGATATAGATGTTTTATTTAGTGAAAATCGGGTCACTGGATTCTGATGTGTAAATATGTGTTTTCTGACAATTAAAAAGTCGATGGTTGTACCAACCGGCTCCAAGTGGTTGGTAAGAGCTGTCAGTACAGGTCTTATTGTGGTGGAACGTTGCAGGTTCAAAACCCAGTGGTACGTTGAATAACTGGTGGGGGTCTGCCTAACCCCAGCTTGCCTTTCAAAAAGATAAAATCAATGGTTGTGAATACATTGATTAAAAAATATATATCCTTTTGCTGAAAAAACACAATTCAAGGACAATTTGACCATGTTGGACACATCTACGATGTCAAATTAAGTCGAAACAACTTGCACCTATGAGTTTTGATTCATCCGCACTGCTCACATGTCCAGACCGGAGACTTATCCCCAGAAAGATGGTGTCTTGAAAATCTGTTAAGAAGCTTCAGAACTTATCAAAACTTGCTTTTGAAACTCACACTGGGACAAGATGTCATTTTTCATTCAAAATGGAGATGTTCTTGAAATGCACAAGCACACAATATGCTTGAATTCAATAATTCAATATAATCCTAATAAAATTTGGTTTAGGTAGAGAGGCTGGCATGCATTGCCTTCCATTCAGCAGGATTTCACATATTTGTAGCCTTGAAGAGAGAGAATAACACTTTCTTGGAATGCTTGGGCTAGCACATGTCCTTTACAATGTTTTGGGCATGCCACGTCCTACAAAGGATGCCAAAGAGTTGCAATCAAATGAGAATGCACCCCAAATAGGCTTGCCAATATTTGGGTTTCTTCATAGTCCAGGGTTTTGCTTAGTGTTTTAAAATTAGTTGTGAATATTTGGTAAAAGTGTGAGTTTTGGAATTCTTATCCATAATTTTTTACCTTTTAGTTTATTAATGCTCAAGTGTTCAATCTAATTCACCAACACTGCATATTGAAAATGATTTCCAAGTCATTTATACATCAATAGGAGGTGCAGTCTAGCATAATGGGGATGATTTTGTAAACTACTTTCAAGAGTGAAGCAGGGGGGAACCCATGTTTTTAACTAGTAGTTGGAATATGTAAAAGAACCCCATATTCCAAAGCCCAGTAGGTCCTCAAGATTGCAGGTCTAGTGAAGTGATTGGGCCCCACACAAAACACAAAAAATTGCTGACAAGTCTGTGTCCCAAAGGAGCTTGGTGTAGTGAGATGGGACCTAAGCTGCTAGGCAGGTGGTCTAGGTTCAAATCTCATGAGCGTCACCCCTTGCACAAGTCTGTAAGGACAGAGACGGTAAATCCGACAGGTAGAGCCAGCATAACTAGGTATCTGATCCTGGGGGTGTTTTTTCAGTGTAAATATCAAAAAACAGTGTTTTTTTGCATGTAAACACAAACATAGAAAATTACTGCATGTAATAGGGAAAATCTTTGCATAGAAAATCGCTGCACTTTTTATGTTTTCGTGTGGTGTGAGTACTTTACAAGGTACTTGGGCCCCATCACTTGATCTGCTCTGTCAAGATTTTCACAGTAAAAGAAAGCTGGAAGTTGCAGAGTGTTTTGTAATTCACTTGAAAGATGCCTGCAGCGACGTATGTATTGACCATTTTTGTTTCAAAATAGTAATCCCATGAAGGCGCCCGCCCCTCTTGGCAGGAGTTGTTTCATAAGGAGATGTGATCATATGATTGTCAAAAGTTTAACCATATTTGAGTGTCTTTTACATTATTTACTATGGAAAATATCAGCAACTACAAAGGGCGTTTGAATGTCCTGAACCTTCAAGGAGTTCCAGGAACACATATGAAGATGTGAGTCGCATGGAAAAAAGATCAGGTGCAATGCAGCGGCACACTGCACCTGATCACCCTCCATCTTGGAGGTAGGGCCTGTCAGTTGTGGGATCCAAGAAATGATGGTGGGTGATCAGGTGCAGCGGCAGGGGCAGAGCAAGGAATTTAAACTAGAGTGGGCACATATGCATAGTAAAAAGGAAACAATGGCCCACAATGTCTCCTCTCAATTTGTAAGAGTGAGTTGTGAATGTCCTCAAGTTAACGTGATATCACAAATTCGAAACCCAATGGTGGTGTCCCTTGCTACAAGGTCAAAGCTGGGTGTACTCCGAGGTGGCAGGGGGGCTCAAAGGTTTTACCAAGTGGAGGCCAACCAATGTAAAGTAGGTGATGGGGGGAGGATTACCTAGGGTTATCCAAAAAAAAAAAGAAACTATGACAATTGATTAAAAAAAAAAAATCAAAACTCCTTATATTTTAACTAAAATCAAGCATTTATTATT
The DNA here is from genome assembly GCF_984573655.1 of Nuphar pumila. NCBI lineage: Eukaryota > Viridiplantae > Streptophyta > Magnoliopsida > Nymphaeales > Nymphaeaceae > Nuphar > Nuphar pumila. Next base: position 30,082,881 of record NC_143255.1, read on the forward strand.
CATACATTCATGCCTAATGGTAATTGAAAAAAAACACAAAAAAATCTTAAAACCATAACTAAACATTTATGTCATTTAAAAAAACCAAATCAAAACTCTAAATTCTCACAATCATCATTCATATATCCGGTCTTGGACACGGGGAGAAAACTAATAAGAGGAAAGATTAGTTATGGACTTTATCAAATCCAGATTTTTGCAACAGAAAATGAAGTCCGCAATAAACAAGCTCTAGTGGAAGAAAGGGCTACTCTTATAACACCCCAAATTTTGTATCTCTAAAATCATAGATTTTTTTTAAAACAATTTTATAAAACTGCAGAAGAAAATTCAAATGGGACAAAAATTGGCATGTTACTTAATGATCACATTCATTTACCATACATGTATTAAATTAAAAAATTAACATTCATAAGTGAATAATTGTCCATTACATCTCAAAATTAAATAATAATAGTTCATAAAAAATTTAAATTAATAATTAGAGTCTCAATCATTTATAAATGCTCGCAATCCAAAACACTTGAAGGGATGGAAAAGGCTTAGCTCGGTCCTCATCGCAACCTCCTGCCATCGCGCATGCACTCATTTGCTACCTGAAAATAAATAAATTCAATAGGGCCAAACATTTAAGTCTAAGTAGGGTGGAGATATTCAAAATACATAAATTAAAGCAAGTAGGCAGGAATTAATTCAAATTTTCATACATCTAAGCAAGATTAAATACATCCAAATTATATGTATGAACTTCTAACAGTGTATTCAAGCATATATTTACAAAATGCTTTCAACCATCAATTCAGATGACTATGGATAATTAAATATGCATGAGCAGCTAAAAAAAATGCATGCACTTACCATTGTAGGAATCAACTGTATGTATGAGTCATTTATTATTTTTAGTTAGGTTTTCTTTCTTATATGATGCATGTCATGCCTATCTAATGTGCAATCACTTTAGGTGTTAGTTTTTAGCCTCGTGGGTACGAACACAAGTTTAAACCTGAATCATTTCCATGACACATGTAGTATTTTTAAATAAGGGTGGCTTTGGCCTGGCCGGATACTTTTCACCAGTCTTGCGGGTGAGGGACGAGCGTATTAAGAGAGCGCTCCCAACACCATCATCCTAATATATGAGTTTTTTACTCATCAATTTTTATCCTCTACATTGCAGTCAAATGCAAAAGTTTCTCCTATCTTCGTAGTTGGAGAGGAACAACCTTCCGTGCTCAAAATATTTTCCACGAAGTCGAAAGTACCGCTTGCCCTCTCCTTACAAGCATCGATATTTAGTGTTACATGTTTATACTTTTAAATTAATTACTTTACATGCAACACATATATAGGAATCCACTAAAGAAATTTAGCCACTTTAGGGCCTATGAATGCATATTTTGAAATATTGAATTTGGTATCATTGCACATGTTTCTTTCATTTCAAACTTAAGCAGATATGTCAAAATAAAGCAATGAATTTCCTTTACAAGTAAATGCATCCAATCATTCATATCATCATCATGTACATGTCAGTCATATAAAAACAACATGCATGGTTAATTAAACAATTGCATTTGATTCACAAGGCGAACTCTTTCGTTTCCTTCGCTAGTGAGAGGCCACGAAGGCATGCTTGTGCAATAATACATTGTTTAATTCATGCCTCATAAATGGGCACTTAATTTCTCACAAAACTTATTTCTAACAATCTATAAATAGTACGACATTCATTTGCAAAGTCACACACGAAACACTTAGAATTCACAAACATACACTAATTGGGTCTTGAACCGATTTCAAACTTGCGAAAACTCAATTATGTTCAACTGTTATAGAGGTTACACAAAATTTTATAGTCGTCGAACAAAGCTAAAATTTTAACATTTTGCAGAAAATTTTGTAAGTTTTTCGATACCATAAACCGTTCTTAAAAATTTCTCTGAATGAGGGAGATACAAACGATTTAGTGCATGCCAATACTTTTCTGTTCTGACTGTCACAGTTCAGTGCTCATTCTATGAACAGAGCTCAAAATTTCACAAGATATGAAATTTTGTTAGCTTTCCAACACAATAAATCATTCATAAAACTTCTCTAAATGAGAGAGATACGAATAATTTATCGGTTGGGTGTCAGACTAGAAATATGTATTAACGAGAAATATGCATTCAGGTGAGCCAAAACAGGCCACCTGAATTCAATTTTTTTTGCATGAACATATTAAATAAAATTTCAAAAACATCATCACATTAATTTAAACTAATCTACCATAGACAAATCCTATTTTTGCAGCCGTTAGGCCAGAAAATTGTCTCATCTCTTCGAACCATATTTTCTCATAAATAATTTCAGTATTTTTACATAATCAATCATAAAAATGCATATTTTCTATAACAAAAATAACGAAAAGCATACTAAGAACCACATTACATGTAAACAAATATTAACTATAATTTTTAACTAAAATTTGCAATCAAACAAATAACTATTACATGTATTCCTAAGAAATTATGATTTTTATTTCTGACAAAATCGATAGCATGCATCCCATAGTATTTATTTGTTTTCAATTTCAGTAATTCAGATACTTTAGAGGATGAATCAATTCTTTCTAGGGAAAATCAAAATCAACCCCTTTTATTAAATCCAACTTGAATTCTTACGAAAACCCTCTTTTAATCAATAGTTTGAATAAGGTTCAAAAACCTGATTTTGGTAAAAACGATTTTGAGAGAGGTTTTCTTTCGAAAACCCTCTCTATTATATTTTTCAATAAACCTTACGCCAAACTCACGTATGGGGGGCATGGTATAGGGTTTGTTCCTATGAAAAATCAGAAGAACTCATGCCTACGAGTTCAGATTTACCTATGGAGAATAGAAACCCTTACCTCTTTCACGAAAACGTATCCTTAGGTTGCAAAAATGAGCTTCATACATTAACCATACACCCACTACGTATTGTGACCACTCCAACGTAATCCTTACGCTCCAACTACACACGTAAATGCCCTCTTTTTTGGTCCAAAGGGGAAAGCACAAGGGAAACATAGGGATTAGAGAGGAGAAATGAGGGGAATCAGGGAGCAAGAGGGAAAAGAGAGAGCAAAATACCAAAGAGGCAAAATAAGGGGGGGGGGGGGTGAGCCCCTCCCATTCTTTTATAGAAGTTGGGGTGAGGTCAAGGGCTGGGTTAATCTCAGCCCTTGATCTCAATCAAGGCTTTCTTTACTTTTCTCTAAAATTTTCTACTTTCCCTTTTTCTTTATTTTAAATTCCTTTTTTTTGTATTGTATTTTGTTTAGCTTAGGGTATAGGTATGCCATATGTATATGTGTATTATATATTATGTAGTATATAATATATAGAATATGAAAAAATATGGGCTGGTCGACCCTCATGAGTCCAACCTTTCCATATTTCAAAAAATTTTCAAACTTGCTTGCTTGACAAACAAGTTTGACTAGTCTTTTCTTTTTTTTGTTCCTTTCTTTCTTTCCTTTCCCCATGACCACCTTCCTTCTTCTTCTTATTCTAGCCATCTCCATCCTAGAAAGCTCTAGGATGGGACGCCCCTCCCCCCTTGGGAGGCTATGTTATGAAAAAGGTAACTTTTGACTTGTTCTTTCTTTTTTATTTTTGTTAAGTTTTCTAAAGCCTTTGATTTTAAAGTTAAATGTTCATTTTAAATTTGAAAAGGAGTGCCACTTAGGAATGTATGACCCACCTATGGACTCCTATAATTTTATTAAATGTGGTTTAATCACAATTTCCATTCCACTTAAATTCTTTTCTAGTTAATTAAATTAAGTATTTGGATTTCAATTCTTTCAAAACTAGAGTTTAGGTTTAAGTGAAATGACTCTATATGTAGCTTAAATTAGGTTCAAATGTAGGTGAATGTCTCTACTAAATTTTTTTGCTATATTCATTATTATTTTATATCTTTCTTTTCTAACAAATTTTGAATTTCTCAAAAATAATTTTTGAAAAAAAGAAATTTCACTAGGGTCGATGAAACCCTTGAGCGTGTGAGTGTATTTCATACATTTAATTTTTTTCTAAGTCTAACATAACCTATAGCCTAACACTTAGTTCATATTATCATATCCAATTCATCACATATAAAGAAAATGTCAAAAATTTATGAAAGTTCCTCAAAAAATCGCGGGTATTACAACTGTGGACCAATGACATCAATGCTTTTGCCATCCTACCCTTAGAATAGTTCAACAAATTATTCACAAGTTTAATTTACTTTATTTTCATAGACTGTTGAATATTGTTTGTCTTGCATGCCAACATGGCAAAAGTCATGCCCTTCATTTTTCAAACTCTTTATATAAAATATCTAGCCCTTTGAAATTGATTTATTTAGATGTCTAGATTGATATCAATGTTATATGATTTTTGTTGATGCTTTTTCTAGATATTCATGGATCTATGTGATTAGAGAAAAAATTTTGATGTGAAAAATGTGTTTTAAATGTTCAAGGCCAGTGTAAAAAATATTTTTGAAAGAAAAACTAAATATTTGCAAACTAATGGAGGAGGTGAATATCAAGTGTTGGATATGTTCTTGCAAGAATATGGTATTGAGCATAGAGTTTTGTGTCTCCATGTCCATGAGCAAATGGGGTTGTCGAATGCAAACACTGTCCTGTGGTGGACACTAGTCTAAGCCTCATAAGTCAAGTAGTTCCTACTAAATACTAGACTTATGCCTTTAGTGTTGCATCTTATCTTATCAATTGCTTACCCATATCTGTTCTTGGCCAAAAATCATCCCTTGAGAAACTGTTCAAACAAAAACCTGATTATACTTTTGTTGATAAATAAATTTGCACGTGGGAGGATGGGACTTACTTGGATTCTTCTTTGAAACGTAGGGATGCAGTTACAAACTCTGGTTGTTCTTCACCTTGCGGGAAGGTAAAGACAACAAGTTTTCTCAATCCTCGTATTTTGAATCTCTCCATCATAGTTTGTAATATGCAAAACAAACATAAAATTGTGTATAAGTACCTAATCACAGATTAAAATAACTGGATTAGGGATATGGGGAAAATACCTTTTTTGAATGTGGGACTTCGTTTGATCATTTAGGCTCGTTGTTCTGTTTGTAGTAGATGTGATCGTTCTTTAGAGGCTTCTCGGATAGCGTGTTGTCAAGGATAGATATAGACGTGTTTGTGTATAGCCAACACGTAGGTATAGAATTTTCAGATTTTCTACATCCTTTAAAGTATAGGGGCGAGCCCCTATTTATAGGTGTTCAAAATAGATTCAGATCATGGAACTTTTCGGTTTCAGATATGGTCCAAATGGATTTGTGCTCATCTCGGATAAGAGATGAGGTTTTATCTAGAGAAAATATTATCTCAGAATCATGCAAAAGTAGTTGAAAATCAGGCAAATGTGTTTTATTTGCTATAACTAATTGGACGACTAAACTGATTTTTCCATCCAAAGATGGATGACTAAACATGTTTGGCCATCCACTCGAGACGATAAACCAAATGTTGGATTGGCTGGATGGCTTAACTAAGATAGTTGTTCGGGGAGGTTAAGGTGGCTGAACTGGAGTAGCTATTCTGGGTCGGACTACTGAACTGAGATGGTCGTCCGAATGCGATGGACGACTGAACTGCTTTGGCTGTGCAATGAATTTTCTCAGTTTTCTCATGCTGTCATCTTTTAAACTCCAAACTGTAGCTTGATTCTTCCAAAGATGTTAGTATTTTGGGCATCTTGGAAAAATTAGGTGTCTACAACTTTTCTTTAATTTTTTGAACGTGCTTGTTAACCATGTCTTAGACCATATAAAGAGCACAAGTTAGATTACAAATCCTCTCTTCATATCTTTCTTGGGCACAACTCCAAGCAGAAGGGCTATCAATGTCTAGATCTTTACATAGGACAAATTGTTCTTTTTTGAAATGTCATTTTTTATGAGAACACCTTTCCTTTTCAAAATAACTTCTCCACTCAACCCAAAAAATGAGCTTCCTTTACCACCTTCAAATCTTACTACATAAATACCTTTTATACTCATTCAACCACTTAATGAATCTCTTCCTAAACCAACCACCTCCCAAGACAAATTCTACTCTTGCATCCCGTACAACTCCTATTGCTAACCCACTAGCCTCACCTATCTCCGTTCCCTTCTTGAGTTCTAATCAAAATGACCAACCCACTCCTCCTTCCTTAGCTTAAGGTCCTCTTCTTCTTACTCATCATATGGTTACCCATTCTCAAGACGACATCTGTATTCCTAAAATCTATTTGTCCACCCTTCACCCTCTTCTCATTACACCTCTTACTGGGTTTGCCCAAGATAAAAAACCCACTACCTTTTGCTAAGCAAACCAATCACCCCATTGAAGAAAAGCTATGAAAATTGAAATGTTTGCCCTCTATCAGAATCACACTTGGACCCTTGAACCCTCATTCTCATCTCAACATATAATTGGATGTAAGTGGATTTTAAAAGTTAAAAGGAAAGCAGATGAATCCTTAAAACAATATAATGCTAGACTTGTAGGCAAATGTTATGATCATGAATAAAAGATTGATTTCTTTAAAACCTTTAGCCCTATTGTCAAACCAATCACTATTCGGACTGTTCTCACCATCGTGGTTAATCAAAAGTGACATGTTCAACAACTCAATGTCAACAATGAATTTCTACATGGTGATTTATATGAAGTTGTTTACATGTCCCAACCACTTGGCATCACAAATCCTCGATTTCCCTATCATGTTTGTCATCTTCGCAAGACACTATATAGCCTTAAACAAGCCCCAAGGGCATGATACCAATGTCTCAGTAATGCATTATTTTTAATGGGTTTTGTGGGTTCCTGCATAAATACACTCTCATATCGCAACTCACTCGTATGTTTACAGTCAAAGACCTAGAGGATCTACATTTCTTCCTTGGTATCGAGGCCCTATGGAGACCTGCTCAACTTTTTCTATCTAAGAAAAAGTACATTATGGATCTTTTTCATCGGAAAGACATGACAAGGGAAAAACCATTTAACACACCTATGTCAACCACCACTACCATGAAATCTGGTTTTGGACCTGTTTTTCATGATCCCACCCTTTATAGAAGCATTATGGGTGTCTTACAATTGACCATAACAAATTTATCATATCCTATCAATAAAGTATGCCAGTTCATGCACACTCCCTCTATTGATCATTGGCCTGCTGTAAAACACATCCTTAGATATATCAAAAGCACTCTTCAACTTGGATTACTTCTTCGACCTTCTCACAATCACCTTCTTTCTTTCTACTCAGATGCCAATTGGGCAGGGTGTCTTAACGATTGAATATCCACCGATGGGTATGCTGTTTTTCTCGGACCAAATATCATCTCATGGAGTTCCAAGAAACAAAACACCATTGCCTGCTCCAACAATGAGGCCGAATACAAAGCCGTTTCCAACACTACTGCTGAATTGATTTAGGTGCAATTTCTCCTAAAGGAATTGAGGGTTCCTTACTCTATCCTTCTTGTGTTATGGTGCAATAATGTTGGTGCTACTTACATGGCCACACACTCCGTGTTTCATTAGCATAGTAAACACACTGAAATCAATGTGTATTTTGTTCGTGATCATATCACTAAGAAACAATTGACTGTGCAACACTTGTCCTCTAATGATTATCTTGCTGACATCTTCACAAAGCCTCTACCTGCCGAATGGTTCAAAACTCTTCGTGTCAAACTCAATGTCCTTCCTTGCCCCTTGAGTTTGAGAGGGATATTAGAGATATGAACCATGGTTCAATCCCCTCACAAGCGATCAATCTAGATCCATATCTCCATTATGATAAAGCCAATTTAGTTTATGCAAAGAGGATAGAGATGGATCAGGCTTCCATGTACAACAATGAAGAAAAATCAAATATACAAGTTACTATATTCAAGAATGCAGAGAAATCCAAAGTGATTGAAATCTTACCTAAACCTAAGGATGTGAGAATAGAAAGATAAAGAGATAATAATCTCTTAAATATATAAAGTTTTTTTTTTAATTGGAACCTTTTCCTTTGAATCTAGGTGACAGAGAAAGAAAAAAATCATTGTATCGTGGATATAGACACCACCAGTTGAACCACATATCTTGTTGTTGCTATGTGCCTTTCATTTTCATCTTTTCTAAGTTGTCTTTTTCTCTATTAAAAAGATCATGATCTTATTTTGAAACACAACTCAAGGCATAATTCTTAGCTAACAAACTATGTTTAATATATACATAAATAAGATTAGATTTAGTGGCACCTAGGGATATGAAAAGTCTACCTTAGGGAGGGTTTATGTTGGATGGAACCATACCCATCAGTGAAGGCTGCAGGCCGACTATCAGCCCGATGATCTACCAGATGAATTACTTCTCTATTGTCTCAAAAGGTGCCATATTTGAATCCAATCCTTCCATAGAGCCATAATCAATTCACAGTATCCCTTCAACTGCTCCAAATGCTTCTACTGCATCTCCTATCGTAATCAAACAATGCCCTCAATCGCCGCTAGATGTTGCATACCCGTCATCTCCACCATCTCCCATCAACAAAAGGCCAATGTCATAAAACCAGGATGGTCGTGGAGCCATTCATGCTACCACAACCGAACCTTCATCGGAGCCATTCATGCAGCCTCATCTGCCCCCCCGCGAAGGCAGTTGCACAAGAACTTCTGAGAGGGCCAGCATGTGGCCCACCACATGGGAGTCGGGGGCCAAGGCATGGCCATCATGGCTACACCCTCTCCTTCCCATTGACTGCGGTGTCACCTCCTACCGTCGACCACCCTTTTATGGATGCATATCTAATGGGTGCTGAGTCATTAGGTCGAGTCACTTGCCACCTCAATAATCTTCCTTCCCCTCATGAGTTTCAGTTTACTTGCTATGAAGGAGATCATCCCGGCTCAGCCATCGTCTACCACTCCTGGGCTGAATAGGATGCTGGTCCTCCAGATTTCATCTTTTCTATTCATATTCACATTAACGGAGGTAAGGAGAACTTCTCTCCCTAGGACGAGGATACCCATTCCAAGTCTGGTACGTTAGCCTAAGCTTGTTCTCGACATTGTTATAAAGCGAGAGTGTTCGATCGTTGGAAGCACCGACTTCATGATAGTGTGCATGCAATGCAAACATATTTGTTTAGAACACCTCTAGAACCATTCATCTTAGACCCCAACTTTGATACTAAATTCTGAGGTTGATGTAAATTGAGAAGACTTGATTTTTGAGAAAACTACCCAACTAAATTATCTAAAAAATAGTAAATTTAAAGAAATTGATGAAAAATAATAAGAAATCACACAAAATTATCTGAATGCGAAATAACTAAAATAAACTGAAAATAACAATTTATGATCTTGACTCTTAACTGCCTATAATCCTAGATCTTTCTTATATTTATAATAGAAGAATCATTATCCTAGTAAACCTAAACTACTATATTTGATAAACATCAATTAAGAAAACAAATCTTAATTCTACTAAACTACTAAAATGTTATATGGATCAATTACTGAGATCCAATATCCATTACAAAGATCCAAGCAAGAAGATATCAAAACTAAAATAGTATGGATCTCAAATGATCCAATAGAAGATGTAGACCCAGTTATGTATTGCTCCACTCCTGCATCATTCTCCCCAGGTTGAAAATAACTTGACCTCAAATCTTGATCCCGATTATGCTTCTTTGAGGTCCATAATATAGAATTGGATAGCTTTCCTATTCCAAAAATTGTGTGGACCAAACATGATCTACTCTGATATGTATCTGAAAGCTCAAAATGTTCTTCCCGAACCATCCATAGTCTTCAACTGCATTTTTTTGTTGATCTGAATTTTAAACAAAATCCTCACAAGCTAAAATTGGTGGGCTTTGAGTTGGATTCAGGCTTGGGACATCCGAAATGGGTGGGCTTTGAGTTGGATTCAGACTTGGGACATCCGAAATGGGTGGGCTCTTGGTAGGATTAGGACAAAGAAGTTGGGTACAGACCCAATGCAGTGGACTAGAGTAGAGAACAGAGTCCACCGGGATAGGAACTGATGATCCATGGCTCAAAACCAGATCTAAACCTGATGAAACTGGGGCATGAACTTCAGAACTAACATGTAGTCTGGTTTTTCTATCATCACAGTTTAGAGAACTAGTTTTCTCGGTTCTCCACTCAGGTGAGACACCACCTGTGTAGGAAACCCATAAGGGTGCCTCCTCACCCGACCTGGTAGGGTGGAGCCCCTTCTCCCTAGGTAACAGAGGGGGACCCCTTGTCAGTGGGTGAGGAACCCACCAACTGGTCCTATCTGATATGAGCTCGTCGGATGGTGGTTTGTTGATGGGTCAGCGCTACTCTGATAGAAAAGAGGAAGAAGGAGGAGGGGCGAGTAGCACCCTCCCTCCCCAACTCTGCTCGATGGAAGGGGAACAGATGGGATGACAGGATGATGACCCCCCTATGGGTGCACCAAAGCCAATAGAGGGGGTGTCGATCGACCAAGTCTAACCGGCAGATGGTGGTTGGCTGGACTCTGACCGGTAGTAGGTCCTTCATTAGTTTGAAATTGGAACAAAGAAGGGAAACAAATGGTGATGGTGGAGATGGCCCAGAGATGTTGGCGATGACAATGGTAGGGTGTGCGTTGAGGAGGCTGATGTGGGGGCGTTGATGGGGAAACAAGTGGTGTGGCAGGGGAATCCCTAACCAGTAGGGAAGGAGGAGGACTTGGTGCTAGGGATGGGTGCCGAGTCACATATGGAACAAAGATCGCCAACGGTGGTGGTGTTGGATTTGCTGGCGGTTTTTTTTATAATTCGACAGTTTGTTGGCAAAGTACCATCATCAACAATGATAAGTCCTATTGCATTAAATCAAGTATTTTCTTCATCCTATCAAATAATTGACCCATCTTCATATATTCTCCCTGTTCATTTCTCGAATTGTGAGATAACACGAACATGCGATCGAAGTGTGGCTTCATGATCAGAAATTTGGCTCTGATACCAAATTGATGTAATATGAGAGAACTTAATTTATGAGAAAACTATTCAGCTATGAATTATCTAGAAAAGAATAAAAAATTTAAAGAAATTGCTCAAAATAATAAGAAATCACAAAGAATTAACATAATCTGAAATAACTGAAATAAACTGAAAATAACAATTTAAGATCTTAACTTTTCACTATCTCTAATCATAGATCTTCCCTATATTTATAGGAGAAAGAATCATAATCCTAACAAACTTAAACTACCATATTTGATAAACATCAATTAAGAAAGCAAATTTTAATTCTACTAAACTACTAAAATAGGATATGAATCAATTAATAAGATCCAATATCCATTATAATGACCCAAACAAGAAGATATCTAAACTAAAATAATATGGATCTCAAATAATCCATTAAAGATTGTAGACTTGGATATATTGTTCCACTCTTGCATCAGATGCTCAACTCATTAAGAATGCCACTAGAGACATTGATCGTATGTGGTCAGACATGGGTCCAGATTAGACTCCTTTGTCATTTTTGTTTTAATTCTTAGTTGATAAACAGGTAGGGGTCTACCACCCCAAGGAGGTTGGTTTAGTGAGGTGGGGCCTTGGATGCTAGATGGGCAGTCAAGGTTTGATTCTCATGGGCATCCCTCTACGTAAGTCAACTCATAGCATAGGCCCTGAGGCAAAGGTCCTAGCCTTGGAGTTTTACGCTGCCAGCACGACTATTGTAAGTATGGCATGCTGAGCCAGCGCGACCAGGTTTTTGTGTTAGGTGTAGTTTTTTCAGTTTATAAATGAAAAAGGTAGGGGGTCTGCCTAACTCCAGCTTTCTTCGTCAAAAAGAAGATTTGATTTAGTGAATTACATGTTTTTGAAGCGGAGGTGGGGTACAATTAAACTTGGGGAACGCCACCCAACTTATCCACCTCACATTCTTAAAAATAAAAATATGAATGTATAAAATTTTGTCGCAGAAATTTATATTTTCAAAATAACACAAATATCTGTTGCATTAACTCAGCTGACTTCTGTTAGGGAGGAGGCCAGATTAGAGCGAGGAGCAAGTTTGGATGTGACCATGTTCAACTTTTTTGTCACTTAAAAAGATCATCATGGATCAATGATTAAAGAAATACAAAGAATTAGGAAAACAAAAAAAAAAAAAGCCTAAATTTTCAAAAAAAATTTTTTTGAGATGATCCACAAAAAATTCATAATCTATAATAGAATTCATTTCATCTTTTTCTATTATAAATGTCATAAAAGAATTTAATATGCATTAACTCCCATCCCAGCTACCAATTTCCAAACAAATTTTGACTAATTGCCAAATGCATTAGCTCGTGTCCCAGTTCCTAAATTACAAACAAGCCCTTAAAAGAACAATAATTCATAGTTTCGATACTTGATTACATCAAGATTTCTTTTTTTCTTCAAAAAACAGAAAAAAAAAAGTTGAACATAGAAGAGAGAAAGAGAGACAGATTAGGAATGTCGGGAGAGAAAAAGATCAGGTAGGGCCTGGAAAGAGGCAGGCAGGAATTGACATGATTTTAGATTTTTTGTTTTTGTTTTGAGCATTAGAATTGTGTCGCCGTTAATGGCAGCCTGCCTTGCGTGTGTGAGTGGGTGATGTCCGATGGATGGTGACGATTCGTTGGAACAGTTGTAAGCTTCATGAGGGGATCCTTTTAAACTCATATATGGTCATTGTTGTCATTCATGGAACTCCACATGCTCATCCCTTCCTCTCACTAAGAAACAAACAGGAACGCCCCATTTGGGCCTCATGAGATCATGGACGAGTTGTCACTATCCACGTACAGCTGATTCATCACCTAGTAGCTCGTTTTCCTCCTATAAATAAGACCAATTCCTAGACCCGCCCCCCTCAACAAACTTTATGATGTACCAATCATCTCTCTCTCTCTGTCTCTCTCTCTCTCTCTCTCTCTCTCTCATGGAAGACCTTTCTACAGAGCCCAAATCTCTGATCTCTCTCTCTCTCTCTCTCTCTCTCTCTCATGGAAGACCTATCTAGAGACACCAATCTCTGATCTCTCTCTGAAATATAATATTGGATGGCCAATCGGTTCTCTATCTACCATGGGAGAAAGACCCAGATTTTCTTAAACATCTCCTTCCTAACTCTCTTGACCCTTTACCTCGCAATCCACCTCTCACCTCCTGCCTTTCCATTCCTCAAGCAATCCCCACCGTCAGATGATATCCGAGAACGATCTTGCACTTCCATCCATGAGTACAAGGACCACACCACCAAGTGCTCTTACGTCAAATCCCATAAGGTATGCAATTCCGAAGGTTACATCGAGTACCTTGTTGTCTTCTATTGTTACTGTGGTAAATACCCCGTTTTGGGGTACACCCTCTTCACCATATGGCTGGTCATCTTGTTCTATATGTTGGGCAACACTGCATCAGAGTACTTCTGCACTTCCCTAGAGGACTTGTCTACGCTGCTAGGGCTTTCCCCTACAATTGCAGGGGTGACCCTCCTTTCACTTGGCAATGGTGCACCTGATGTGTTCTCTAGCTTAGTGGCCTTTGTGGGCACAGAAGGTGGTGATGTCGGCCTCAACAGCGTGCTCGGCGGCGCCTTTGTAGTATCGTCTGGCGTCGCCGGGATCGTGTCAATCTCTGTCAGCTCTAGCGACATCTCGATCAACAGATCGAGCTTCATTAGAGATGTATGTTTCTTCTTACTGACCCTTGTTACTCTCCTAGTAATTCTCATTATGGGAAGGATCAACCTTTGGGGTGCACTAGGCTTTACCTTGATCTATGTCATATATGTTTTTGTGGTGTATTTGTCACATTACCTTGACAAGAAACGCAAGGAGATGTTCCGTTTTGATGAAGAAAATGGTGATCTAAAAGGGCCCCTTTTAGTCCCTGCTGATGAGAAGCCACCTCCAGTGGCAACCGCTAGCAGTCAAGGCCCTAGCTGCTTCGACGAATCTAAACCGCTAGCGGTCAGGATTGCCACAGCTCTTCTAATTCCCTTGTCACTACCTAGACGGCTCACAATTCCTGTTGTAAGTGAAGAAAGATGGTCCAAGCCGTTTGGGGTTTTCTCAGCTGTTTTGTCCCCATTTTTTTTATCGGCGATATGGGTCTCGCAAGGCGGCGAGGCACGACTGCCTGTTTATGGCGTCGGGTGCACTACAGGTGTCATATTGGGACTGGCTGCCTTGTTCTTGACCAAGGCCTCACACCCACCATCACGTTTTCTTTTGCCTTGGCTAGTAGGTGGCTTTTGCATGAGTGTGGCTTGGACCTACCTAATAGCACATGAGTTGGTGGCACTCTTGGTTGCACTGGGGAAGGTCATTGGGATAAACCCTACAATTCTAGGGGTCACAGTGCTTGCGTGGGGAAATTCAATGGGTGATCTCATTGCCAACGTGGCTCTCGTAGTTAACATGGGGGCCGACGGGGCCCAGACTGCCATGTCTGGCTGCTATGCTGGGCCCATGTTCAATACATTGGTAGGGCTGGGTGTGCCCTTTGTGCTCACATCTTGGTCAAGCTATCCGGACTCATTTGTTGTACCACAAGACCCTACTCTATATGTCACATTAGGGTTTCTTGCCAGCGGGCTGATTTGGGCACTCGTCATATTGCCTAGGAGGGGGATGAAGTTGGATAAGTTAGTGGGTTGTGGGCTTTTGGCAATTTATTTGTGCTTTCTCTCTCTAAGACTTTCTCTAGCGCTTGGTGGTGTTCAATTTCACCATGGTAATGGCCATGAATGAAGAAAATTCCATGTAAGAAAACACTTGTAATTTTTCTTCTTGTTAACACAGGACTAGTAGTGTGTGTTAATGCATGTATAATAAGCATGTTAACATGCAGTTCACACTCAGAGAGAGAGAGAGAGAGAGAGAGAGAGAGAGAGAGAGAGAGAGAGAGAGAGGTCAGTGTAGTTGTGTTGATGATCTCTTTTCCACAGGGAGAAGTGTCACCAAAGGAGAACCAATCCTTGGCCGTTGAACTTTCTTGAACGATGGGCAGTAGACAGTGTTTGCAAACCTGTTATTGAAAGCATAGTTTTGTGTAACTTAACTGAATTATTGGGGCATCTAGTTTGTAATTTATGGGCGTTTTGTTTTATTGGTAGGGAGTTAATCAACTAAGAGACAACAGTTATTAGACTTTTCAACAAAGCAGTTGCTCTAACACGAAGTGTCTTTGTTCATTCAAAAGATTTAGCGAAGCCAAGCATCTTAAAACTAGCAGTGTTTTTTTTAAGAAAAAAATTAGCATAGTGTTAAGTTTGCCACCATCACTGAAGTTCGTGGAAGTGGAAAAAGCTGTAGTTCATGAAATTAGTCATGTTTTTGGATGACTTTCTCTGTGGCATTTGCTTCATTATCAAGTTCCCCATAAACAAATAAGATAAACTGGGACAATAAGGCTCCAGCTTTGACAGTTTATCCAGTTTGTGGGGAAGCAGTTTATCATTCCATCAGAATTTCCTACACTTTCACAGTTCTTAATATGTGAGAATTTGAATACTCCCCGGTGGGCAGGAGGAACTTTCGATGCCCTTCAGCTTGAATGGCTTAAGCCGACCCAGTTAGCCGGGTTTGCTAAGTCCTTGTAGGTGAACATAGTCAGAAATATGGATGATGTTTTGAAAATATCATGATTTGAGATTTTTCAAATGCCAATATTATACTGAAAACGTGTGATATTTTCACCTGTTTTGAAAATGTCGTGATATTAATGTGACTTTTTTTTTTCTGAGTTTCTTCATATTATTCTTGTTCATATCTCATGTATACATCTATTCTTTTATATATGCCAATGTTTTTTTAATGTGTTCTCAAGGAAACTAGTTTTTCAAATTATTAAGAGATTTTTTCTCGCCCGAGAATGAGATTTGTCACAATGTTAAAGACTCGTACCATTTTCAATGGCAAGGATGTGCAAGAGTTCTCTCTATTTGAAAGTTGATGTGAGTGACAATCTATCTTTTAGATCATTCTGTCAATTGATCCATTTCATTTGTTTGGAGGATGCTTTCGTAAATAAATTTGGGCTCTTGATTGCAACATCAAGGATGCTTTGAGAGGTGCACTATCTTAAAAAGAGGTAAGGATGTACAATGGTCTTTTTCATTAGAAAAGCCAGTACTGCGATAGAAATCTATCACGTAGATTGACAGCCTGTCACTTGATGCATCTTGCTGAGGTAAAGGGAATCTTCACAACTTTTTAGGGTCTATTGCACATGCAAGTGGTAGCTCATCCTCAGATTTGGTAGATGACTTTATGTTCCTTTGTCCCATGCATTACCTCAATCTAGGAACATGACAGTCATCCTTGGAATTTTCTGAGGGAAAGCCATTTGGGGGAGCCAATATCAGGTGTAGCTACGATCCCCCAAAACCTGGGTCTCTTAAATCATGATGCAGAGGGTGAGTCCTTAGATAGGAATCAAAGATAATTCCAATCGATGGGTAGGTAAAAAGCTCTTACCAAAGAAAAGGGCGTACCCTTACCTAACTTTATGACTCTCTCTCTCTCTCTCTCTCTCTCTCTCTCTCTCTCTCTCTCTCTCTCTCTCATGATGATTTAGCGGTGAATCCTTAGCTAGGAAGCAAAGATAATTCAATCCATATGTAAGAAATTAAAAGGCCTTTCACCAAAGAAAAGCACCCTTCAAAATTCCTAACGTTGAGGGGGCTCTTGTTTGATGTCCTTTCCTATGAAACATACACTCTTTCACAGTGAAACATGTCCGACATTTTAGATCGGGTCCAACCCTAAGTGTGACCCGATTTGACACTAATGAAGGCTTTAGTGGAGCAATAGTGAAAAATTAGTAGGGAAGGGGTTACATGATCGATATGGCATGTGAAGGGTTCACTTACATGAATGCCATGTATGTAACCCCCCACTTTCCTCCCCGTATAAATTGAGGTATGGTTACTTGACGAGTTTAACCAAGGTATCCTTTTCCTCATTGGGTTCAGGGTTCTGCTCACCATTGACTTGATGGCTTGGGCTCATCATGGGCATCGATAAGTTGAGGAGAATGTTGGTCACCTATGCTAACGCTTGTTTCTTCTATGAAGAATATCGGTATGTGCTATTTCTTTAATACATTCCGGTTATGGGTTTACATAAATGCCAACAAAACAAACATCTCATGTCCCTTTCAAGGGAAATTGACTTCCTTCGAATGGGTTTGTAACAAACGGCCCCTAAGTTCCTCTCCTCCTCCTCGTCATCATCACCATGAATTGATAAATGACTCATGTTTTTGAGCATTTAGTCTGTGTGAGTCACATGTCAATTGAGTCCAATAATGCATGAGAAAACCATAGCAAGTCAAGGCATTGCCTCTGGCCTTTTCTAACTGATGGGGCTCCCTAATTTGACATTGCCTCTTGGACTTGATATTTTGGTCAGAAGACTAAGACTATATCTATTTCATGGCCACAATGTCATGTATTTTGATGACATTTGCTTAGTCTAATGGATTGAGACCATTATAGTTTTGCCCCTGCATCCAAGCCAACAAAAGCTTATGTTTGGATTTGCAGCTTCGAGTACATGGCTCAAGGAGGGCAAGCTTGGACCTAAAATTGGATCTTAGGTGAGCTATGGCACAAGGACAGGGGACTAGATATGAGCTCGAGACACGAATATGCATTTTTTTATTTTTTTTATTTGATAAAAAATAGATGTTTGGTGTGTTAATCACTGTCATCATCAAAATTGTTGAGAATCAGCCAAAAGTTGATTCTATAAAGAGGCCAATTCAACCTTGATTCACCTAAAACCAGGTTGAGTTTGGTGATAAAAATGACAGAAATGTTCGTATTGTATGGCTAATTTGACTCGATTCCCTTAAAACTTTATAATTTTTTATATTCTCTCGATGTTCAAAATTGCAAATATTTGACATCGTTAGGACCCTTTTACTCTTCACAATTGTGAATTTAAGGTTATTTTGCGATAAAATTGTACCATCCATCGGCTATTTCCAACAACCCTTAAATCCAAAATCGCAGGTTTTTTTATGCGAATTTAGACCTCATGAACATCACATAAATTTATTTGCAAAATTTTGGTGAAATTGAAACCACCAAAATCATAAATATCCTACCTCTTTTGCATATAATAAAATATTTTGCATAAATATATTTGTGAAACACCTCTTGCATGTTTCACATGTACTTCCTGAAATCACATCTAGCTTACTCAATATATGTATGAAACACTTGCCAATAATTTGGCAAATAACTTACTTTTTCACATATATTGCACGCTCTCACATGAAGTTATTTGTGACTCTCCTGATATCATAAATATTGTACTTAAATATTTATAAAACTATAACAAATATGCAATCTTTTTTACTTTTTGCGAATTTCTCGAATCATACTTGTTCGCATATATGTTCCAAAATCTCATGAAGAATATGACAAAAATTGAACAGTTTTGCAAAATTGTTTATCTATGTATAAACAAGTCAATATGATTAACATAGAACTAAATATAGTTGGTTTGCACGAAATTATATAACTTGAAGTTTAACAATTACAAAATTACATTCAATACATGGGCTTTATTACAAAGTTATAGTCAAAGTTTAACTTGATCCATTCAATTATAAAGTTTAACTTGATCCATTCAATTATAAAGTTTAACCTGATCCATCCAATTACAAATGTAAGTTTAACTTGATCTATTACAAATGTGCATAATTGTCCATAGCTTAGATAGCAGGACAAACTCTTCTGGCACCTCTCTAACTCATGTCTTTGTTTTTCATTGTCTTTCACACCCATGGAAGTCCTTTCCTTCATGTGCTTGTAGACCTTGATTATACATATTCTTATATATATGACATCTTGCTGAAAATAACCCTTTATTAGTAAACAACTAACGACAACGAACATCTCAAACTAGTGAATAACTGACATATAAATGCATACTTGCATGAAGTTCAAACTCAAGTTCTGCCCAAGTATTGCATATATTGTATTACAAATATATCATAGTCATACCTGTAAAATGAGAAAATACCAATTGAAGAACATGTACATGTACAAAATGAGTTAACAAACAAATGCAAAGTAATTACTCATTTTCTTTGTATCAGTTGAACCCAAATTGTGCTAAAAAAATAAACCTGCACCACATATGCATGCAAAGGAGATAATAACATAAACAAAAAAATACATTATTTGTTTAAGATTTTTATCTGCTAAATATGCGTTCAACGTGAAATTGTATAGCCTGAAGTCCTTTTCTTCATGTTTATTTTCCAAAGAACCCAATGTTTGGGGAATTAAGAGTTGCACCATAAATCTAGTTTAACATCGTTGTGCACATGAAAATTTATTTGTAAGTATATGAAGTTTGTGTAAAAATATACCTTGTTAGCATCAAAGAAATGATACGGTAAGTCATTGCTTTTCAAGTAGTCAGTTGTCCCACCTCACTGCCATTTAGTTGTGACCATTTGCTGTGAACAAACAAGGTTTACCGATTAGTTTTTATTAATTGGTAGTAAAACAATATAAACATCACTTTTATAGCTCACAGAGAAATACGGGGTAAGGTAAATGGTTTTCAACAAGTTATCTCTTTTCCCGTCTTTGTTGTGAGCCAGTTGGAGTCTTTATAAGAATCTTGCTAGATGCTACATAATAATTCTAAATTGGTAACAAAAGAACAAATAAAACTATGTGCAAACATAACAAAAAATAAACAAATTAATGTGCAAAACTAACACTTATGTTACTTGTCAAGAGAGTTTATTTGCCAAACTCATACTCTTTTGGCTCTGGGGTATTCTATTCTATAGTTTTTTCTTTCTTATTAACATGTTCTTAACAACAAAGTAAATTATATACGATTAATATAAATTATACACACATAATTCAGGATATTACTTATACCTCATGTACAATCAACTATTTCTTGTTCTTCGAAACTCGCAGCTCTTTGAATCCCTTTCTCTTGTAAGAACATGTACGACCATACATCTCAAACTACCTAGATATATACAAAAAAGAAGCAATCAATAAAAATACTGGATATACACATAAAGAATCAATTGATTAAAAAATATTAGATATATAAATAAAAAAGCAATTAATTAAAAAATACTAGATACGTGCACAAAAAATCAATTCATTAAACAACACTGGATATATATACATACTATTATTCGTGGTGCCGTGTATTGTGGCCAACCTCACCACATACATTGTACTTGTATGACACAACATCCTTGTATTATGTTCTCCATCTATTAACCTTAAGTTTCTCTACTTTGTGAACTATTTTTTGTGGATAGAAAACTATAAGAGTAGGTGGAGTGATGTGTGAGATATTATCTGCCATAAAAAAGAATAAATATTGATTATATGCAACTTAATATGATTCAACTTTAAACTACTTGTCATAGTAATCCTCTGGTAAGTTGCCCGCATAAAAAATGCATGTGAGCGCATGTTCTCAAAGAATTTTGCTAACATGTCACTCTTCACAAGAGCATAAGCGCCTCTGAAGATCAACACTATAACCATAAGATCAGTTGCATGCTTCACACCATTGTCTGAGGCAATGCACTACTTACACATGTATTTGTTGTGCCTTTTTCTTCAGTTCTTCCAGCTTTTCTTTGACCTTCGACACCAGAACACCTATCATATACTGTCCCAGAATCTTTCTTTTCTCAAAAAGTTTCATCAACATGAGACAAAGCTTTTCAATAGGTGGAATTAGGAGCTTGTCAAGTGTGGTGAGAATCCATGAATTAAAGCTCTCCGCTACATTAGATGTTAAATAGTCATATCTTTTTGCTTGAAAGTGATAGTTAGCCTAATGTTTTGACTTCACGTCAGTGGCAATATAATTATGAGTCTGTACTTTGTTTCTTAATTTTATCAAGAAAATAATTGCATTATTGTTTCGTGGCTGCTCGAGTTCGACTCCACCAAAATACACTGAGTGGTGAACCAATTTTTTTTAAAAAATTATCCATCAAATGATTCATACAAAATCCAACATGTCATATAGGACATGTGTGGGGGACAACATACTTTAAACCTGGATGCTTATCTGATATAACTATCAATACTATTCTCTCTAAACTTATTGAAGTGTATGAATTTATGCTTTAACACCTCTAGAAACCATGCTCATGAATCTTTAAACTCCTTATCAACAACTGCAAATGCTACCAGAAACATCTCACCACAAGGATCAATACTATAGACCGACAACAATATACATGCACATCTTCTTTTTAGGAATGTGTCATCTACCATAAGAACTTGAGGGAATCCTTTTAAAAACCCATCGATGCTTGGCTGAAAGGATAATAACATGTACTTAAATTGATCTTTCTGATCGGTCTTAGTATACCTTATCGATTCTCGGTTAACATTCATCAGATGATCCAAATAAGCGAAAAGTATCTTGAATGATTGTTTGAATAAACCATATAATACAACTTTAGTGTGTTTTCGTCCATGCCATGCTTGTTTATAAGTAACCTCCATGCCTTCCTTACGACTGATGTCATTCATGATTTTTCTTGGAGTTATCTTCGAGTTATCGTGCATACATTTGTGAATGACACTTGAAATGCGCTTTCTCTACTATAAGGTTGCCTAGCAATGCATGAATATGCATTCATTTTATTACATAAATTATGCATTTAAGTGTATTTTATTGGTTTACATTTCATGTTTATGATGTTTCAGGGTTAAAGAAGTTACAGTTTGAATCTTGCAGAATTCAAAGTTAAAACAAGGAAATTATGACCATTTTACGATTTTGGACCGAATCTCAAGGCATTTCGAACCCTGATCCAGTCCAAAACACATTAATTGGATCTTGGATCTAATGCTAAGATGTTTAGCAATCACTTAAACCCAAACCCACTTCATAATTCTTAAAAACTCCTCTTGAATTTGCGCCAAAGCCTCTTTTTGCAAAATTCAAGTAGTTAGGTACTAATTTGTAAATAAGTAAAACTTTAAGAGTAAGTTAGTAAATATTTTTTTAACCTAAAAGTGACTATAAATAGAACTTTTGGGGGTGTGTGAAGGGCATCTTCAGACTAAATTGATGCCACCTCCATTAATTTCAGGTAAAAGTCCAAATTAGTGTATATTTTGCATTTCGTATATTTTTATATTATTTTTTCAGAAGGTGGCACCATTTGCTAATTTCACATGATAGAACTGAAGAGGATTTGAAGTTGAAGTGAAGAAGCTCAATTTTTTGTTTTTTTTAGCATTTTCAATTCCTAGTTAATTAGGGCCTTTTTTGGCCACATTTGAATTTTATAATTAATTTCAATTTCAGCATCATTTGGGGTTTGTAATAATCTTTTAATTCTTATTTTGTAAGTACTCTTAATTAGTTTAATTTTTCTTTTTAAGGCAATAAATAATTCGCTTTGAGTGGAATACAAAGTTGTATCAACTCGTTCCTCGTGTTCGATCCCGGTTCTCACTACTTGTGAGAGTTGGATTTTTAAATTTGATGACCAACTTTCATAAATACTTTCCATCAAAATATCTTTTAAAAATGCATTGACAAAGTGTACATCACCTAGTGATCTACTACATGTATGCTTGCTATCATACTTCTTCACTTGAAAGAAACCCACTCTACATACTTTTGTGCAATGGATCTTATAGGGGCAATCAGTTGTCATATGAGCGTTCTTCTTCGTGCATACGATAATGACTATGTTATTGCAACTCTTTAAGAATTTTGCTTTATAGTTATTTTTTATCACATTATCCTTCAAAAACTTGTGACAATGTTGGAGATAATTTAACATTTTGCCCAAAGCAATTTCTCACAATGTTTGAGTGTATTAATAGCCATTGAAATTGTTCACAATCATTAAGCCTTTCATTATGCAATTGCTCATACAAAACAGAAGTCTTTGATTCAATGATTTTCAATTTCTCTTCATTATATGAGAACCTATAGAACGAGAACCAAGGGTTCATATTCTCTAATGCCATTAGTGCATTGCTTTCACCCTCTCCTGTCAACATGGTATACTCATCATCATCGATATCATATCATTCTGCACTGTTAACATCATCGTTGTTATCACTAACAAAATTCATTGTATCTATCGCTTCATTTGCTTCCATGCATGCATCATTCTTGCATTTTCGACATTCAAGATTAACCATCAAAATATCACATTCATCATCATACCTACATCTTAATCATAAATTATATCAAAATTATAACTTATACTTAGCATTATTGTATGCTTAGGAAGGTTGCATGTCATTCAAATTACTACGATAAAGATCATTGACACTGGTTTGCCCATGTGATTTCGCATCCTTTGCAGTAATCCATTAATCAAGTACAACATCAATATCGTTCACTGTGATCATCGCAAAATTTTTCCTCTCGTAATACTCACTCTCTTTCCCTTCCTTTCCTACCTCTATGTCCTCCTTTTGAAGGGAGAAAATAGAAGACGGAAAGAGAAAAGAGAAGAGAAAAGAAAAGAAAAAAGAAGATGAATTATTTTGCGGGTCTCACTTGACCTTAATTTTGAAATTTTTTGAAATAACTCGCCTCCATTTTGAAATATTTGCGGGAAAACTGGGAGACGGGATCCGCTCGTCGGTACGAGGTTCGACCGTTCTTGGCGCCTTTACCAGGGGTAATCGAATCAAGGGTCGAATTTATGCCTTTTTGTTTTTTTGCTAAGAAGTTATCTAAGAATTTATCCTAAGTCTAAATGCACAAAGAATCATGCTTGTGCAAAAGCAAAGATGTATGCTTTTTTTGAAAGATGTTTTTTTTTTTTAAATTTCCCAAGTGTTTTTGAGATGAATCTGATAAAGTGAAGAAATGATTTCTAACTTTAGAACTTAAGATTAAAGTTCTAAGTTTTTAGAATAATCAAGAGCTTGGGAAGATAAATCTGGATTTTGGAAAATGATTTTGAAGTTTTTGAGATAAAAGAAGAAGAAAGGAATCTTCAAAGTCACAGATGGACTTTGAATCAGAATAAAAATGGAATTAAATCAGAAGGAAAGATGGAATTGGGAAATCTGAATAAATTTGAGAAATGGAATTGATTTAAAAGTTGTGGATTCTGAATAGAGTTCAAAGTTGAATTTTCAAGATGAAATCCGAATCCAATATCTGGATTCTGAATAGAGTTCAAAGTTGAATTTTGAATTTAGGATCCGAAATGGAAACTTGATCTGAAATGGAAAAGGGAATTGGTTTTAAGAATTTGGAATTTAAAGTGGAATTTGGATTTGGAATTTTGAATGGAATTGGATTCAAGATTTGGAATCCAAGATGGTATTTGGATCTGAAATCTGAGATCCAAGATAGGGTTGGACTCTGGATCCTGAGATGGAATTGGATCTGAAGTCTGAGATCCAAAGTAGAATTGGATTATCGATCCTAGAATAGATTTGGATCTGAAGAATGGGATCCAAAGTAGAGTTGGATCTTGAATCCTAAATAGAATTTGGATCTGAAATCTGAGATCTAAAGTGGAACTGGGTTCTGAATCCTAGAATAGGTTTGGATCTGAAATCCAAGATGAATTGGGTTCTGGATCCTAAGATGGATTTGGATCTAAGGTCTGAAATTCATGATGCAATTTGGATCTGCAGTCTAAGATCTAAAAGTAGAATTGTATTTAGAAAACTGGATCCAAGTTGATCTAACTTTGGATTTGGGTTTTGAAAGTCCAAATGGGACTTTTAAAGATGGATCTGGTTTTTGAACAACCAGATTTGAATTTAAAATTTAAGAAAAAGTCAAGATTCAAAATCAATCTCAAACTTGTGATTTTTGAATAAGAAGATAAACTTGATTTTTGAATTTGAAGATGAATCAGAAATTTCAAAGTTAAATTGAACTTTGAAATTGAATTTTGAATTGAGTTGGAAATTTGAAGTTTTGAATATAAAATGATTTTGGAATTTCAAAGTCAAATTGGACTTTGAAATTGAATTTTTGAATCTTGAAATGAAATAGAATTGGATTTGAATAAGATCTGATCTGAGAAATGAAGAAGAAGAATCACTTGGAATTTTTGAAAAGTAAATTTTGAAAATATGATGCAATTCTATCCTATATGATGAATGAATTTGAATAAGTTTGAAATTGGATTTAAAAATCATATTTCATTCTTCAAATGAATTTAAACAAGACTAATGATATAATACACTCCTGACTATGGTCATTGAATGTATTATATAATAGTCATATCTAAATTCAAATGAAGGATAAAATACCCTTTTGGTGCTTTTATAGAATTTAAAATGAAATTAACCCTCAATATACCCTGACTATGGCCATCAGTATATATTTTGAGTTAATTTTAATGTTAAATTCTGATAAAAGAAGAAAATATTTTAGTAAAATATGATGAATTTTGAAAATGGATCCAGTGGGGATCCAATGTTATTTTATAAAAGATAAAAATGCAAAGTTTTGTCCACACCCTGACTATGGCCATTGATGTGGATCATCGACTTAGTATCGATTACCTCTTACGAAATGGTGCACGTGTCATTCGTGTTTCACCATTGGTGAGAATTTGAGAAATAAAAATGCATGAAAAACAAGTAATTCAATGATATTTATAATGTTCATTCATTCTAATCTAGGCTAGAAATACGAATTTCTCATTGATATCTAAGTTATTACAATCTTTGAAGTTGAAATTTGAAACAACTTCTCTAATCCGAGATGATTTTCCATGACTTCCCTGCAAAGAAACGAATTAGCATAATGTAGGAGAAAATACTTTGTTGAGAGCAGAATTGTATATGAATGTGTTGATTCTAATACCAGATACTATGTTTATGTTGAATGAGAAAGGCGTATACAATGGATGAAGTCAAGAACCAGGTTAGTCCAAGATGAGTCAGTCTGAAATAAGGTAGTTCCTGATGACCCACCATAGAAAAGAAAGGACACAGTGGTTCATTGCGAACCACTATGAAAGGAAAACTATTATAGTAGTTCTTAATGAACTACTATAATAAAGAAGGATTGCAGGGGTTCTTTGTGAACCATTGCAAAGGATAACTACTGTAGTAGTCCCTGATGAACTACTATAAAAGAAAGAAGACTATGGTGGTTCAAGGTGAACCGCCATGAAATGTAGCAACTATGGTGGTTCTTGATGGACCACCATAGAAAAGAAAGAATATGGTGGCCATGCATGATCATGCAAAGCACGATGGATACAGTGAGAAGGGCAGGACTATTATACAAACTGAAAATAATTAGTGACTAGCAAGATGTACTGCTAATATGCAGATTGGAGAATTTCAGCAATTTGATGAATATAAGTGTATTGCTAACCTAGTAATGGAAATATACTCAATAGCCACGAATTCAAATGCATTGCTAAAATATAAAACTGGAAATACTCAGTTAGCAAACACATTAGCATGAATGTTCAATAATGGAGACATGCTGAAAGTGATGTATGGCATGTTGTCATAAGTAGGTAAATGACAAGAGTGCAGAATTTTGTGTGTAGGAACATGGGAAATAATATTATCTGATGAATGTAAACACAGACAAGAAAAATGAAATATGAAGGAAAATCATGATATACATAGCATGGTAGCAATTGGTTTCATTTCAGGAAACACAAATTTTGGATTGTATTTAAAAAGTTCATAGTACCATGATGTTTGTACCAGAAAAAAAATGTCTTAGACATATTTTGAATTTTCATTTGATAGCAACAACAAATAGCCAATTGAACCACAACTCATTGTAACAATGTATGAACAAATTTATCAAATAATGATCCACATACCAGAAGAAGGTGGAAGTTGAACTTATTGGGCAATGGATGATCTGCAGGGCATGAACTTGCAATAAACATTGCTACTACCCTAATATGACTACACACATTCTTGTAGAGGGAAGAGTCCAGCAACTTTTAAGTAGGCTCAGTGCCGTAACAGTGAGAATGATGGGATGCTGTGAGGACTAAAAACTCAACATTGATGTTATCAAATTGATGCTCCTGTTTATTATGAGTTTGGTCCCTGTCTTCCAAAACTTGTATGTTAAAAGACCTTTTTTATAGTTCTTTCAGTATTTTACCAACTGACAGACGACATAGATATACTGTTCTCTGAGTTAATATCCCAAGTTCGTTGGAGATTAAATCCCAGTGATGCAAATTTCAGTTGATCAACACCTCTCAGCTATTATTTTCTAAGGTTTTCAACAGTACTTGATTAGTAAAAAAAAAAATACAATAAGGAAATTCTATGGAAAAAGCATAATAAAATCCATCTAAAAGGGGTACTGAAACTTTAAAAGGAATACAACAAAGCTTAAAGTGCATAAATTAAGTATGAAACTTAAGGCACGGTTGCTGCAAAACCCAGATAATCGATCCCAAAGTTAACGACACTTAGTGATTGCTGAAGTTTGTGGTAGAACACTTGATCCTCAAATGATCGAACAAAGATGGAAACAGACCCGATGCTTGAAACAGTGTGTGATCATTCATCGCTGATGCCCTTATTACCAAAAGACCACTGTCTTGCGTCCGATAGTGGAGTAATGGGCTGTGAAGGTTCTGCTGAACCGTGTATGACAGGTTTGTGGAGGATGGGTCAATATTTAACCTTTTTACAGTTTAATGTGTGAATGCACTAATCATATGTATTAGAGATTAATTGGCATGCAGGGATCAGTGAAAATATCACACAATGTATATGAAAGATTCAAACAGTGAGTGGGGTGAATAAATGGCTCGTACCTGATTGCCACAACCTGATTTTGCAGTTTGACCCCTGAATAATCGGTGAGATATCTACAACACTCTAAGGAGTTGCGCAAGAGCTGAAAAGAAAAGAAAAAAATTAATCAGGATAGTATGTATCCAATTCCAGCCGCTCAACAATCTGTTGGGCTGCATGAAGATAAGAAGAATGACCATGGATTAATATTGTAACATCAACATTTTCAATCCCAGGTACTTTGACAGATTGAATTCCTGCTAATCCATCTATAAGCAAGCTTGCACGGGAAGCAACACCAAGAATCCAGTCGTTGGTAGAATACATATTCACAAACCTCCCAGACACGATCTTAAGAGCAACCTCCTAATTTTCATCTCTCAGTAGAATTGATGTTTAAGGGAGAACAACTCTTTTCACAATGCCAGCACTATTAGCAGATATGGCCAGATGCTCAAAACATTTAAATGTCACCCTGGCTCCCAAAGGATAAGCAATAAGAGTAACAAGCCTGTATCCATGTAATCCTTTCAGCAACATTTCAGCAAGAAGCTTCCCTGTCTTATCTGATCTATCCACTGCCATAGACCATTTGCCGTCTATAAAATTTGTTGCAGCTAGTAGTGTACATGGCCATGCTAATGCAGCTACTAGAGAGCTTAATATTATCAACGTGGCACTTTGGTTGTGATTTTCACCAGTGTGTTTGAATTTAAATTCATTAATATCTCCAATTCTTCTAGCCATTTTAGTCCCAGTAAGACCAGCCTCCAGCAACTCCAAAAGAAATGACGACAACCATAGATCCCACAACTGGTCCAGCAGCACTGGCTGCAATCACAAAGCCATCTGCGCCAATAACGAGGATAATGATACTAAATGTGGGTGCCAATGCATCAAATCTAGCTGCAATTGCTGGAGCTGCTAGACCACCAGTTACTGCTAGCCAGGTTCTGCCAATCAACACAGCAGCACCGATAATACCACCTTGTTTCCACATGGACCATTTACTTTGTTTTTCTTCAGCTTCTGGTTGAGCTTCATTGGCCTCTTTCCACATTCAATTGGGGGAGATATATGGATGCATGATACTAAGAGTAAAAGGGGTATTGGGAGTGTGCCAGACAACCTTCGGCAGGGTTCATGATGATTGAGAAAATATTGACCAAATGTGAAATATATAACGGCATTTGCAAAATATTACAGAAAACATACATGAAGTGAATTTAAATACACAGGATGAGGAGTTAAGAATGAATCACACAGAATTAATACGACTAATATACTGAAATTGATGAAGCATGACGCTGGTGATGATCTAAGAGACCCTACAGGAATGGATGATGAGGATGCTGAATCTGATAGATGCAAGAGGATACTCAATGATGCACAACTGAGTTGAAAAGTTATTTATATGATACTGAAATTATGTAACACCAAATGAAAGAAAATCTGTAGTGAAAATAGAGACCATGACTCAAATCAGGCAAAAGATATGAATTGAACACAGGGGCTCAGATCAAAATCAGTAAAAATGGATTGAAACCAAGTGGCATTAAGTCCAATACTGATTCACAGGGGATTAGTATCTGAAGACATAGTGCCATGCCAAGATGCAATATGAAAATGAATATGTTGTGTGAGATAAAAAGATGTGTGTGCATTGTGAGAGGTTGAAGAAAATACACGAATGTAAAAGAAAAATGCACAGGTGATGCTTCAAACAAGAAATGTAGTGAGGAAGGGAAATAACAAATAGAATGCTATCAAAACAAGGAGATCAAATGTAATATATAATTAAGTATGAACCGTAGAAATCAAAATGAAAATAAAAAGACATAGGCTATGCAGCAGATAAATGGATCGTGAAGTGAGAAAAGTGGGACTTCCAATTAACCTGAGATAGTAAAGTATACTGGAAGGTTGTATTAGAGGGGCTCTGAACCGTCAAAACATCCCCAAATAAGATGTGAAAAGCTCATTTTAACAAGATGGATGATCGTATCCTTTTAGAATCAGAAATCAGATAAGAAACAAACTGTCTGATACAATTATCAAGGATGACAGAAAACTAAAAGTGATAAAAGAAATAGGAAATGAGGAACAAAAGAAAATAAAAATAAAAATAAAAAGTGAAAGTAAAGAACATAATAACATCAAAAAAAAAAAAATGTGGGAGTCGGATTACTTCATCAATGTTTGCAATGGGTGGGTCGATCCTGCTATATGCAGGTCGACCCTACCTCTAATGCATTAAAAAAAGAAACGAAACGAAACGGAACATTGTTAAAATTGAGTAATATGGTAAAACAGAGAATCCAAGGAAGAGGGAAGTGAGTCCTTACTTGTAGTTGCTGCTGAAGATCTTATCTTCTTTTGCTCGATCGAAGGGGATCCGGGTGATGGTGTATCAACAAAACTCCAGAAGTAACAAAGCAAAATAGGAAGATCAGCTTGATGCTTCAGATCGGTTGATTCCTTTCAATCGAGTGGAAGAACACCAAAGAAAGAGAAGAAAGGGGAAAAATGAAAACCGGTTAATGGAAGCTCCAGCATTCTTGCTTGAAGGTGAGCCTAAAAAAGGGGACCCGATTTCTGCAGTCGACCAAAAAAAAAAAAGAAAAGAAGAGGATGAGGAAAACAAGAGAACGGTCGTGAAAGAGGAGAGAGAGGGGGGGGGCTGGGGTGAAAACGGATCCTCCCGAGAGTGGAGAAGGATGATGCATGAAGAAAGGTGCGGGGGTGAAGAGCAATGGATCGAAAGAGGCTTTTTGTGCCCCTTTTAAAGATGGAGAAGATGATTCGAGAAGGGGTTTGGAGGTTTTGAAGTTGTTAGAGATGAATGGAGGAGGAAGAGGGTGTGCGGTGGAGGAAGATCGGGTGCGAGAAGGAAGAGATGAGAGGGCTTCCGAGAGAAATAGAAGAGAGAAAGGGAGGGTTTAGAAGAGGGTTTTTCCAGCGAAATCGGGAGAGGGAGAGCCACCCTTTTTAGGGTTTTCCTCCGTTTTTTCAAAATAACTCTTTTAATTTTTAAAATTTTTCGAGACGAGGCTCTTTTATCGGATTTTTTCAATAAGGTATATTTTATCAAAAGGGCGATTTTTCAAAAGACGGTTTTTAAGATATACATATATTTTTTTTCTTTGTATTTTCTTTTTGGTTTTCCTATTTTTTTGGCGCTTTTAAGATAAAACTCTGAAATTTATGAGAAAACAAAAGGATTTTAAAAATATTTTGTAAAATTTGAAAATATTTACAAAAGAAGGGTTTTTCAAGAGTTTTAACGTTGTTCTTTGGAAAAATCCTTCAAAAAAATGGTTTAGAAATGAAAATCGAGTTTGGATTCCAACGAATCCGAGAAATTTATGGGAATTTTATCAAAAATTGATCTGATTATTTCAAAAGATGGAGGTCAGGGGCAAAGAAGGAATTTTTGGAATTTTTGGAATTTTTGGAAAATTTGGGCTGTTCTTCATCATACCTACATCTTAATCATAAATTATATCAAAATTATAACTTATACTTAGCATTATTGTATGCTTAGGAAGGTTGCATGTCATTCAAATTACTACGATAAAGATCATTGACACTGGTTTGCCCATGTGATTTCGCATCCTTTGCAGTAATCCATTAATCAAGTACAACATCAATATCGTTCACTATTTAGGACAGTTGGATAATTGACAAAGGACTCAGATTGATAGATGGTGCCTAAGATAGATACACATTTTATACAAGATTCACATCATTCCATTGATTAACTACTCTATTAACTTTAAATACTTTCAAGTAAATATCACTACTAAATAACATTGATTCTATATCATCATCATCATCCTCAATATCTATCAATATTTCTTGGTTGTTTAGAGAATAACTATACCAGAGGGTCAAATCCATATATATGGTTTTACGAGATATCAAAGCTGCAAATTTCTTAAAGGTAATACTTTTGAAGATCACTATAGATTTTTAATTAGTGTAATGAGACCTATGGTAGTGTACTTACCTCGAGAGGCTGAGCTTATAGGACCTGTACAAATTCGTTGGACGTATTTAACTGAACGATATCTTGGAAAATGTAAGTGTTTTGTAAGGAACAGAGCACGTCTATAATGATCAATTACAAAAGCATATATCTCAGATGAATGGTTGACTTTTTGTTTCATGTATTTACGAGGAATTGAAACAAGACATAACTGTGATGTCTGTAACTATGATGGTTTATCAGTTGAGAACCCTATAGGCTTATCTATTTTCTCTTAGTGAGCTCCTGGGTTAGGAGCTTCTAAGTCCGTACAATTGGATGATGTTTCTCTAGCTAAGGCTCGATGATATGTACTAGATAATTGCACTGAAATTTAGGATTATATTATATACATTTTTTTTTATCTTTCTTATGTGAAGTAGCATATATAGTTTGGTTGTTTTACATATCTCATCTATTTTTAATGCAGTGAACAAAAAGTGGAGATTGCCAGAGAGTGGCCTTCTATAGATGTTAGACGTAAGCATCAAGAGGAGTTTGAAGTTTGATTTAATGTTCACATACGTCAACCAAATGGACAAGAAGTTAATCAACAAGTACGTGCTATTGCATATGGCCTTGATCGTAAGATCTTCAAGTTCTCAAGTTGTATCATGAACAAAAATAGGTTTCATACAACGGATCATAAAAAATACCATTTGATCATGCATAATTTTTATGCATAATTTCATACATTTTCATGCATGATCATGTGTGATAATCATTTAAAAATGCTTGTTTGCGAAGATTTTCATAGTTTTCATCAAAGTGTAATTTGAGCAAATTAAGCCTCTTTGAAGTATTTTGGGAAAACTAATTAAGTTTTTAGAAAATATTTTAAAAAAGAGAGGCCTTTTGAAATATTAAAAATTGTATAGACTCTTTTTGAAAGAATTTCTAAAAACCTAATTAGAGATTATAAATAGTTATGTTTGAGAAGAAAGGGACATTTTTTTCTCTCTTGGAATCTGCGCCCCCCCTTCTCTCTCCTCTCAACCTCTTCTTTTTTTCTTTTCTCTTCTCAAGCCGGTTTTCTTCCCTCTTTCTTCTTCTTCTTTCCTGTCTTTGCTTTTAAACCTCATCGTCGTTGGTTCTTCTTGCTCCCATCATCGGAGAGTTTGAGGTGTGTGTGATTGCAATGGAGAAGCCATATTATTCTTCTCAACCCATCCGTTGGAGGTAAACCATAAGGTAAACTTCATCTCCTCCTTTTCTGTAGTATTTAGAACCATTGCATGCATCATATTTGATTTTATTGTTCTCATCATCGCATACATCATAATCTGATTTCTATATTCATTAGGTCTGCATAGTAGATTAGACATAAGCATTGTAAATACTAGTCTTGTTAATTTGTATTATTTCTTTCTATTTTCATGTGCTTATTTTATTTAGAGCAGGATAGAGTCTAGTTTATGCAACATTTAATTTAGTTGTGATTTTGTGGGTGTTAGTGGCAGTGTTTTATCATTTTTTAGTGAATAGTTGAGAGCCACCGAACGAAAGTTGTGATGGGATTTCATGACTCACGCAGATCAGCGTGTTCTTGAGAAATCACGCACTCGGATGTCCATGTCAAGGGGCATAATCAGAGTTTGAGATATTTACCTCTAACATGAATTCATGTCCCACGATTAGCAGAACTTAAAAGTTATGTGAACCGTGATTACACTGGTGTCACAACAGTCCAAAGTGGTTCAGACTTGTTGTGATCAGCCCCATTGCGATTCGGGGATCACAGGTAAGTCAGTCATTGGACGTTATCACGATCTTTGCGTACCAGGCTAAAAATGTGCACAACATTTCAATTGTTTATTCGGTGGTTTTGAATAGGTTAGTGGGTTAGCACTGATTGATATTAGGGTAGTCAAATTAATTGAATAGTTAAGGTAGATTAAAAGTTTCTTGTCCCAGTAACTTAGCTATTTCAAAAAAAGAAGTAGAAAGAAAGTAGTTGTTATAAGCTTTCTTTAGATTGTTTCAAAGTTATTAATTAATTTGCCACATGCTAATTCATTCAATAGTTTGTTAGTTATTTGACTTAGAATTAGCTACTTCAATTGACAATTATGATACTCGTTTAATTCATTTGGTTTATATTTACTATTAATATGTTTCATGGGTTTTTAATTACAGTTTGTCATAGGATTTTAGAAGTAGTCATTAATTGAATAATTCTTGTTAGGAGTTTGTTTTGTTAATTCATCTTTTAGTAGTTAGTTTCATATTAGTTCTTGATTAGTTAAATAGTTAGTTATGTTATTTTGTCTTCTAGTGTAGTTTGTCATTTTATATTAGTTCAATTCCTGTTTTATGTATTTTTTTCATATTAACCTATGATTTTTGTGTAGTTTTCTTTTGTGTTTTTGTGTTTCATGTTTTTATTTTTATAGGAGAACATTTAGACGTGTGGTGAGCCCTCAAAAGTCTCTCCAAAGAGCCCTCCGAGGTCCCCTCAAAAGGCCCTTTAGATAGCCCTTCCACAAAAAGACTAAAAACCAATGATAAAGAAATAAAGAAGGGAGCACAATAAAAAAAGGGACAAAAAGCTTGAGCACTGAAGACCTTTTCTTTTCTTTTTAGCTTAGGGTTTATTTTATTTATTTAATCCAATTGGGTTTGTAATCAAGTCACTTAATTATTTTTATTGGTTTAAGCCCTTTGCAGAGGGACACACTCTCATTTAGTTAATTAATCAATTCTTATTTTTTTAAGAAAACAAAAGTAGTTTTGTGTGGGGTACAAAAGTACTTATCCTATTCCCTAAGTTTGACTCAAACTTCACCACTACTGTGAAACAGTTTTTATTATTTGATGTACCGTTTGCACAAACATTTTTATTGAAAATAATGTTTTAAGAATCTATTTCATAAAAGATGCATCACCATTGTTGCCAAAACAATGGTGGTGGTGTTCCATGTGAAGGCACCATTGACTATTATGGTGTTTTGATAGATGTTTATGTTCTACGTTATATAGAAGGACAAGCAATATTTATGTTCAAATGTGATTGGTTCGACACTCGGCCTCGTACGAGAATGCGACAAGACACTCAATTTATGTGTAAATCTATCACAAACATGTCATAATAATCAACCATTTATTTTAGCGTGTCAAGCTACACAGTGCTTTTATCTTCCTGATACCAAATTGGGCAGCAATTAGCATATGGTGAAAAAAATATCTTCAAGAAACACGTACGATGTTCCTGCCGTAGTAAGTGAACACGAAGAAGATGAATGAACAGAGAAGTACACCAAGGATAGTCATAATATTGAATTTGATGATGAAGATGTTAATTCGTTAAATATTCAATATGATGACGAAGAGTCACCATTACATAGAGATGACATTGATTCGGTTAAAGTACAAATTGAATTGATAGACACCCATTATGAAGTGGAAACAGAGGAAGATTGGACCAACGATGACACATCTTTCTATGGTTAAGAAAAAGGTGTATCTAGGCTCATGGAGACATACTTTGATGATGAAGATGAAGATTTCATTTATTTAAGTGCAGAATGATCCAAAATAATGTGATATGCATAAATTCTCGTAGAAACAATATGTTTTTTTCTCTCTTCATACACTTTGTATTTGATGTCTATCCTTATCTATATTCAGTTGCATGCTCTTTGTTGTCTGCTTAATGTTCACATCTTATGCTTTTATTACTCTTGTTTTGACTTTATTGTGGCTCTTTAGTTTTATTGTATCATGTTTTGTTGGTTATATAATTACATATTTTTTGTATGTTTTTGAATTAGGATTTCTAGCCAAACTTAGAGTTGTATATCAAAATTAAATTTTTTTATTCAGTTCTTAGTATCATATCTTCATTATTAGCACAAATGTGCCTCAGCTTTCTATGCATTTAAACTTACAATAGTGTTTACACCTTTAAAAGCCACGGTTGTCAAACTTGTGTCAGTATTTTTTAGATTGAAAGTCATCTAAATGTAATCATTCAAATAAATTCACTATATATATAACTGCATATAAACTGTTATTTTGTTCATCTAATGTTGTTTTTTAGTGAAGACGATTTGTGTGAGGTTCACGAAGCAGGGCGGCTGTTGCGAGTACTCTAGTGCCTCCTGTCACTTGTCTTGGTGATGATGCATAAGGCCGGGGGACATCAACATATTCTATTGATTAGTCAGACGATGATCTTTCCCTGAAGGCATCGTCCCCTAACCATGGTGCATCGAGCAGTAGCATGTAAGTGATCATTTTTCATGTTAATTATATCTTTTTTTCATATATGTCACCTTGATTCAATCTATTTTAACCCTATGTACTTGTCCGTGCAGCCTCAACATCTACAATGACACCTCAAAGAAACAACACTAATGCTATAAAATCTTAGCATGGAAAACAAAAATATAACGACTTGGAGAAAAGATAAGAATGCATAAAAAAATAAATTCACTTGCCGTAACATGAAATGCATGTTTATGGCTTCTATATAACAAAACAGAGTGCAGTTATTGAAATTATGAGGGTGCAGCAAGTGTATTAAGAATTACAAATCCTTAACTCTGGAAGTGTGCGCCCATGGTAAAAAATAATGGCTCGCTATTCATGAAAGTGTTTTGCCATGACGTGAAGCCAGCTTCAGAAGCACTTGACTTCCAGCTTTTGAACTGTCTTTGAGAGTGAGCTTTTGAGGACAATGGTTCAAACAAGGAGCCCGTAACTGGGGTTAGCTGACCTCCACCAGTTATACAACTTACCATATTGGGTTTTGAACTTGCAACGTCCCAACACAAGGTGACGTGCACTAATATCTCCACTCAGTTGGTACATGTGCTATTTAAGATAATTAAATGAAGTGGGATTCTAGCAATACCAAGGGCACCAGTGCTCTAGTGGTAGAATAGTACCCTGCCACGGTACAGTCCCGTGTTTGATTCCCTGCTGGTGCAACAATTTTAACATTTTCTGTTCTAGTTTTTTTTTTTTTAACCCCTCCACTCGGCGAGCTGAGGGTCGATTGTTTTGTTCGTTCAACCAAACCCACAACATCCTGGAAATTCTAAACCTTCGGTGAGAACCTGAATACCAACTGGGTTCATCTATCTCCCATCCATTCTTTGCAAGGTAACTCTTTTTTGTCCCATAAACTGAGACAAGTCAGATAAGATCAATCCACTGCTGGGTTTTCCTATGAGAGAGAGAGAGAGAGAGATGGCTGAGTCTCAAATATGGTTTTAGATTGATAAGACTCATGTAACTTGACTCAACATGTTACACCGTCAGAACTGCCTTGGCATTCATCCAAACTGTGAACAAGTTCATTGTGTTGTGAGCCGTTCATTTTAAATCATTTCGATGCCATCCATCCGAAACAAGGACAGAGAAAATGGTAGGTCCCATCCAAGTGATAGGCATCTCATTCATATAGGTTTTGGATGCCGTTCATCTGGAGATCAACGGCATCTAAAAGTGCTCTGAACACACTAACCTGAAAACACGGGCTCCCCTAACTCTCTCTCTCTCTCGCTTGCGGTGTTGCGGAAGGCGAAGAGTGACGAAGATCTTTTCCGGCTTCTCCAAGACCAGAAACGAGCTCTTCCTGTACTGAAACCTCGCCAACAGCGATTTTGTGCTCGACGAACTCGAGACGGTATTCACTCCTCCTGGATTAGAGACTAGGATTTGGGTTTGGCGCTTCTTTCTGAGTTCTATTAATCCGCCGGGGAATTGGAGGACCTGTCGCCGGAAACCCCATTTCCCTTTTCTTTGTGGGGACGACTCATTTTTCACTAAATTTCTTTCTTCTTCTCCCTTCTCTTCATTTGCTCGTTGCCATTCTGCGGTTTTGCTTTGTGTGGAGGAAGTCTATGTAACATATATGTCATTAGTGTTTTACTCTTTCTTTTTTTTCCTTTTTGATGGTTTATAGCTCTGTGAAGATGTTGGTGTTAATTGGTGGTTTATGCATTAGAATATGAATTGTTTAGTTTTGGGCAGATCTAAATGTCACTAAATTTTCATGTTTTTTTTTTCTCTAGTTGCTTTGACGGTGTTGGGCCTGTTGGTGTTAGTATCATTATTATTTATTAGTTTCAAAACCATTTCATTTGCAGTTCTTCTTCAGTGTGCGGGATATCAACTAGGTGTTATTAAATAAATTAAATTCTGTTTTCTTTAGAGATATTGATGAGTGCATCTTTATTAACTATCTCACAGGAACTGGAGACTAGAGTTTGGTTTGTGGGATATCATCTGGGTTTTATTGAATACATTAATCGTTGTTTTACTGGTAGTAGTTGGAATTTAGGGATATTAATCAGTGCTTTCTTATTAATGTTAACTATTTTAGAGGAATTGGAGATTGGTGTGCCGATATCAACCCGGTTTTATTGAATAAATTAATCCCCTTTTTTTCTGGGTGGATTGATGGAATTAGAGCGTGAGGTTGCATTTAGAGTTTTTTCTGTATGATCATTTTTCCTAATCTAAATTAAATGGTTGGATTATGGTTAGATTTGAAAACTTAAGTGGTTGTCATGGGTTTTCATTTTTCTGAACGATGGGGATGCTAGCTTTGCTCTGTCTTTGAGCTTTTAGTTGTATAAAAAAAAGAAAAAAAAGGCAATTTGGTATTTAATGTTTTTAATATATAGATTCATTTTTCTGATTTGAATGCATAGTCACAAATATCGGTGAGGTTATTTCTCGCGATATTATGGGTTTGGTGATAAATCTTGAAAAAATTTCAGGGCTTTAAAAATTTTAAAAATATATAAAAATAACTAAAATAAGTAAGAAAATATCATATTTAAATAATAAAACACATATATAGTAAAAAATACAAAACAAAGAATAAAAACACATTTAAGATGTAGGAAATAAATAAAAACAGTAAAAATAATTGATATTATCATGAGAATATCACAATATTCTCATGATAATATCATGATATTATCAAATTGGTAATATAGCGACATTTTCAAAATATTGTGCCATACCTATAATATCGTTTGCTGAAAATACAGCTATAATATCGTGATATTTTGAAAATATCGCCGATACCTGTGACTATGTTTGAATGAAATTGTTGGATTATCTTTAGGCCTGAAATTTGGGATTGGGTTTTTATTTTTATACTGATGGGGATGCTAGATTTATTTTCTCTCTCAATTCTTGGTTTTATCATAAAAAAGTAAATAAACTGAAATCGTTGTGCTTGTTTATGATTTGCCTTTTATCTTTGCGTCTTCAAATTTGTGGTTGGTAAATAGTGAGCACCGAGAATGATTTTGTAGTTTTTTGCTATACCCATCTTTTTCCCTGACTTTTGTTGATTTCAATAGCTTAATAGCTTCAAAAGGTTGCTATATATATATATATATATATATATAAAAAAAAAACTTCTTGGGTGCTGCTTTAAAAATCAATGTTCTTTTACATAATTAAAATTAAGTAGTTTAAAACATTGTTGCAGGTAAATTCAAGTTCACCAAAATGCAGAAGCTGTTTGGAATCTTTATTCTGCTATGACAAACCTATTCTCAAGGAAGTTATTGAAGAACCAGAAGGATAACTTTGGCTGAAAGACAAATTGGCAATAATCCTCCTTGCGTTGTGTGTCAAACAAAAGGTGTTCTTTGCAGCACCTGCTATGGTTCTGGCTTATATATTGATTCGATTCTGGAGAGCCAGGGGATCCTTGTGAAAGTCCGGTGCCTGGGTAAGTGTGTGATCTTCATCCACATAATAAGTGACTGAAAATTTCTGTTAATGGCTTTACCCTGTTCTTGATTCTTACGTTCAATCCAGGATTTGGAGATCTGGCACTCCGCACCGTTATGTCCAAAATCACGATCCCTCCATCTCCCGCCAACTCCAACCCCTTCAAATTCTCGATTTCTTATGCCCCCAAATCACCAACATTCCAGGAATTTACTTCCGAACTCCAGAAATGCCTCTCGATCAAACACGTCAAAGTGTTTCATGCCATAATCACGAAGATCCATTTCTCAGACGATGTGTTCCTCATCACCAGACTTGCCCACAAGTATCTAACTTGTGGGGATCTCAACTATGGGAGGAGGATTTTCAATAGAATGAAGAAGCCACCAATTTTTTTGTGGAATGAGATCATCAAACACCATTCTAGATGTGGGCTGCATCAAGAATCCCTGAATTTTTATCGTGCCATGTGGGAATCTGGCGTTTTGCCTAACGAGTTCACTTTCACCTTTGTATTGCCTGCATGTGCAGCCATGAAGTCTGTTTCCGATGGCCGTATGGTTCATAATCATGCAATTCATCGGAATCTAGATTCCAATTTGTTTGTCTCTACAGCCTTGATTGATATGTATGGCAAAGCAGGTGAGATTTCATGTGCACGACAATTGTTTGATGAAATGCCTCAGAAAGTTTTGGCTACATATAATGCCATGATTGGCGGTTATGCAATAAATGGTGAGTGTGAGAAAGCGATGGAGATCTTTGATGTTATGTTGAAAGATGGTGTTGAATTTGATGCTGTAACTATGGTGAGCTTGCTGCAGGCTTGTACTTTTGTTGGTGCCCTTCAACAAGGCAAATGGATTCACCAACATGGTATCAGAGTGAAGATTCCAGTTAATGTTTATGTGGGTGCTGCCCTTATACATATGTATGTACGTTGTGGGAGTATACCGGATGCACAACGGGTTTTTGATGAAATGCCCGAAAGAGATCTGGTTTGTTGGACCACAATAATTTCCGGGTTCGCACTGCATGGACTTCCTCAAATGGCAGAGTCGATGTTTCTACGCATGATCGGAGAAGGTTTCATGCCTGATGGAGTGACTTTTGTGGGCATATTGACTGGTTTTAGCCATGGTGGCTTGGTGGACAAAGGGTGGAATTACTTCAATTTGATGTGGGAGAGATATGGTGTGTGCCCTGGGCTTGAACATTATAGTTGTATGGTGGACATGCTCGGTAGAGCAGGAAAATTGGAAGAAGCTGAAGAGCTTATAAGGAGAATGACAGTGAATCCTGATGCAGGCATCTGGGGAGGCCTTCTCAATGCATGCCGAATTCATAAGAATGTTAAGATTGCTGAAAGAGTTGTAGAGGAGGCTTTGAGATTGGAACCGGGGAATGCAGGCTGGTACGTTTTGATGTCAAATGTTTATGCAGCTGCGAAGATGTGGGATGGTGTAGTTAGGATGCGAATGATGATGAAGGAGAGGGGAATCACAAAACCTCCAGGATGGAGCTCTATTGAGATAGATAAGAAGATTCACCGTTTCACAGTCTTTGATCGCTCTCACCCACAATCAGAAGTAATTTATGGAGTATTGAGTGATCTAGAGGAGAGGATGAGAAAGATGGGATATGTTGCAGAGATGAGCTGTGTGCTTGGAAACTTTCAAGAGGGAGGATTGATGGAGGAATTGCTGTGTGGGCATAGCGAGCGATTGGCGATTGCATTTGGGATTTTGAGTACAAAAAAGGGGGAAGTGCTTAGGATAATAAAGAATTTGAGGGTATGTGTGGATTGCCACACTGCAACCAAGTTCATAACAAGAATTGTACAGAGAGAGATTATTGTTCGGGATGCAAAGAGGTTCCACCATTTCAAGGATGGGAAATGTTCGTGTGGAGATTATTGGTGATTATTTGGGGACCACTGGTTTACTGTTCATTAATTGCAAAATGATTTAATAAATTTGAGGGTATGTGTGGATTGCCACACTGCAACCAAGTTCATAACAAGAATTGTGCAGAGAGATTATTGTTCGGGATGCAAAGAGGTTCCACCATTTCAAGGATGGGAAATGTTCGTGTGGAGATTATTGGTGATTATTTGGGGACCACTGGTTTACTGTTCATTAATTGCAAAATGATTTAATAAATTTGGTTGAAGGAGCAGCTTCACATAAAGTTAAATCAGTCAGCTGCTAATGCTCTGTTATATATGAAAGATGCGTTACTTTTAGAGAATTCAAGTTTCAACCTTTGGTTGGTCTCTTATATGCTATTAGATGACATTAATGGAGTGTTCAAGGGTTGAAGAGGATGAGAAAGTACGGGATAAGTTGAAGAGGTAATTTTATCCTGAAGAGGATTGAAGGAAGAACCGTCATGCAGGCACAGCGAGAAATAGGCCATCACATTTGCGATGTTCAGCACACAAAAAGAGGAGGTGCTTATGATAAAGAAGATTTGAGATTATGTGTGGATTGTCACTCTCAAATAAAATTCATAAATAAGAACTATATATATATATATATATATATATATATATATATATATATATATATAGAGAGAGAGAGAGAGAGAGAGAGAGAGAGAGAGAGATTTCACCATTTCAAGGAAGGGGAAGTGTTGGCGATCGTTTGAATAAATAGTGTGATTTAAAAAAAAAAACTAACAAATTTTTAGCCAAATGGCAGAGATATCATGTAAATTTGATTGATTAACTGTTTATGCTTTATTGGGCATAAAAAATGTATTATTTTGTATAGGCTTTTATGCATTCATGTCTGACTACCCAGTTCTTGAATCCAAATATCTTGAAAATG
This sequence comes from Nuphar pumila, assembly GCF_984573655.1. NCBI lineage: Eukaryota > Viridiplantae > Streptophyta > Magnoliopsida > Nymphaeales > Nymphaeaceae > Nuphar > Nuphar pumila. The sequence continues at coordinate 30,125,277 of NC_143255.1, forward strand.
TAGAAATATTCACGAACATTGAAATGTCTGAGAAGAATATTGATATAAGCTTTTTCCCAAACAATCTAAAATTTCATGTCGCACGATATGATCAGTGATAGGTTGTAAGAATGTGCAGTACGAAAGGTTCGCTATGACCTATAAGTGGCTAGTGTTTGGTCACTAAGGGGTGCTTGAATGGCCGTCCCATCCTGTTTGCGGGACACCCTGCCGGTGGGCCTTCTTGCCCACGCACAGCTAAAATGTATCATAGCTATTGCTTATAATAGTGAAAACACAAATTATGTAGTCTAAGCATCATTCTAATATGTAGTCTAAGCATATCATATCTGTTGGAGATAAATCCAAACCTATAAAGATGATGCTTGCATACCCCTTTTAGTTCACACCTGCATGGGCTGGTTTGCTAGCTAATCATGAGATTCTAGATCTGTGGTTATGTATTTTTTGAGTAACGGTTTATTGCTTGCCAATTGGTCCATTTCATTTGTTTCAGGGATGTTTTTCAAAAACTATTTTGGGCTCTTCATTGCAACATCATGGATGCTTTAAGAGGTGCACTATCTTCAAAAGAGGTAAGGATGTACAATGGTCTTTTTCATTAGAAAAGCCAGTACTGCCATTGAATCTATCATGTACATTGATTGATAGTCTGCCACTTGATGCATATTGCTGAGATAAAGGGCATCTTCACAACTTTTTAGGGTCTCTGGTAGCTCATTCTCAGATTTAGTAAACGATTTTCTGTTCCTTGGCACATGCATTACCTCAATGTAAGAAGATGCCAATCATCCTTGGAATTTTCCGAGGGAAAACGTTTTGGGGGAGCCAATATCAGGTGTAGCTAAGATCCCCAAAATCTGGGTCTCTTGAATCATGATGAAGAGGGTGAGTCCTTAGCAAGGAATCCAAGATAATTTCAATCGTTGGGTAATTTAAAAGCTTTTACCATAGAAAAAGGGCCCTTACCTCTCTCGCTCTCATGATGATTTAGAGGTGAATCCTTAGCTAGGAAGCAAAGATAATTCAATCCATATGTAGAAAAAAGTCTTTTCACCAAAGAAAAACACCCTTCAAAAATCCTTACGTTAAGGGGGTGTTTGTTTCCTGTCCTTTCCTATGAAATAAGCATTCTTTCATAGCGAAAACAAACTTCTGCATGAGAAATATGTTGTGGGGCCCACATGATAGAATAAAAAAACCATGATTTTCTATCAAAATGGGCTCATATTTCCCGTCATGGGAAAGCATTCTCCCTCCAAGGTGTCCCTTTCAAGGGAAATTGACTTCCTTTGGATGGGTTTATAACATGCGCCCCCCTAAGGCCCCCTCTCGTCATCATCATCATCATTATGGATTGGTAAAAGAGTAATGTAACTCAACATTTAGTGAGTATGAGACACAGGTAGGTGTGTCAATGGGGTCGGGTTTGACCCAGACCCAACCCGTACCAAACCCTTAGGGTCAGGGTTTGGCGATAAAAAAAGGAGATCCAATTAAAAACCGGGTTGGACCCAAAAGGTCTGATTAGTATATGAAGCTTGGTATGGTTTGTGAAATTTCATACCAGACCCGGTCTGACCCGAGATCCGATTAAGACCTGTGATTTTTCAATGTAAAAAAAAATAAAAAACATTTATTTTATAAGGTATGGACCGGATCTGGTTCATGAAATCCTTATAGGGTTCGGGTATGGTTTTTCTTATAACATAACGGATAGGATTCGGGTCTGGACCTGATACCCAAACCTCAAAACAGATCCGGGTTAGGACTCACCTGGGTCCAAACCAGTACTTGGTTCCAGTAATGCATGAGAAAACCATAGCAAGTTAAGGCATTGCCTAAACTCTTCCGATTGCCTTGAACTTGATATTTAGGTCACAAGCGTAAGAATATCCTTATTTCATGGCCAAAGTGTACTGCACTTGGGAGACATTTGCCTAGGCTGAGACCATCTACAGTTTTGCCCCTGCATCCAAGCCAATGAAAGCTTATGTTTGGATTTGCAGCTTTTGGTCCATGGCTCAACCAGGGCAAACTTGGACCTACAACTGGATCTGGGCGAGCTACGCCACAAGGACAAGGACATGGACATGGACATGGACAGGGGCCTAGGCATATGTGAGTTTGAGACACGGTTTTGTATTTTTTATATGATAAAACAATATATGTTTGACATGTTAAACAATGTCATCAGAATTGTTGTGAATTAGCCAAAAAATCGATTCAATAAAGTGGTCGACTTGGCCCCCAATTCACTTCGAATCGGGGCAGAATCGGCCCTTTTTTAATGTATTAGCAGTTTTATGATTCTTTAAGTTAAAATTGACCATTTCAACTCAATTCTATTTGAGTCTGAATTGGCTGATTCTCTAAGGCTATGTTTTGGAGCGTTGAATCTAAGATTGTGTTGTATAGTTTTCGCCATGCTCTCCTACTCTCTTGCTGTTTGGGAGCAGTGGCGTTGTGTTGGCAGGCCCAATACCACATTTCAACACCTTTTTCTAAAAGGATGTTTTTGGCAACTCCATCTCTCAACGTCACACATTGCCAAACAAATGTTTTGGCAAGACACTCAAACCATGTTTCCATCCCATTGCAAAGCTCCCAAACATAGTCCCGATTCAAGTCTGAAATTGATTCTTACAACATTTACTTTAATATGTATCAAGTAATCTATCTGTATATCATGTCATGTTAAAAAGACACGAGACCTACCCAGTAAACTCTTATAACCATGATATAGTACAAGAGTTAAGTGGTTCCTCCCTCGTGCCTACATCCACTGGCGAAGGAGTAAGAAAATCTACTAGTAAATTTGAGAAAATACAGAAACAAGATACTGAGCTCTCAAAACCCTAATCCCAAATACACCTGAAACTCTCATGCCCAACTCTCGAAAGGATACGGCTACAAATACAATGAAAGGGCATAAAACTCTATCTGTTACAAAAGAAAAAAATACAAAATCAGACAGATCCATATCGCAGAGGCTCTGTCTCCTCACCCCCGAAGGGGTTTGTGGTGGGCTCCGGTCTCATTCCCTTCGCTACCACCACAAACCTCCATTGAAAATCTCATTGTACAGTTTGCCAAAATATTTTTGTATCAAATGATGGATCAGAGCGGGTCCAATATTCAAGACACCCGCAACAAATCTCCATCTTGGCTTGAATTCCATCAAATACTCACACAATCAACAAACTTATCCACCTTCTCCATAAGATTCCTAAAGGACTCAATTCCATGAGTAATAAACACCAATCAAATTCAAGTAGACTCTTATTGTTATAATAACTAACAGTAAACTATTGACCAAAGCCAAGCTCACCAAATATATCTCTCAACCAAATAGCTTCTTTCACTGTTATATATTCAGCCACTATAGTAGATAGAGAAACTGCAAATCACAAAGTAGCTTTCCAACTAATTGAATAACCACTTAGAGAAAAACACATAACATATTTCCTGCATCAATGACCTGGTAAAAAAAAAGTGCATATTTCCAAAAAATATCATGATGTTTTTGTTAATACACCCAAAAAAACTCCTTTGTATGAGTAGTGTCATTCCGTTGAAGACTTGATTTTCAGATACTGTTAAAAAATATGTGAGACATTTAACTACAGAGAGGTTGTCAACCTAGTAATGTGATGTTTGAGATTAAAGGTTAATAAAATGCTAGTGTTTTAATAATTCAGATAATTCCATAAAAAATATTGATGGAAATTCGTGCTCATTTTCTTCATCTTTTTATGCCTTTATTGGTGAAAAATGAATCAAGCTGTTTTTGTCGCTCATGCGATCCCATGTTGTAGTTCTTACCAACATCATCTTGAACTTGCATTACCTAAAGCATGTCTGTACCATGTGCTGGAAATTTGTCTAGGCCTCCTTGTTGTTCTGCTGGTCAATACTGGGTATGCTAACGGATGGGATCCAGTATGCCACTTTTATGATTTTTGGCTGTTCCAACCAGATTTGGATCCAACCTTCATATGCATTTAGCTGATCCGCCTTTTGCATCCCTAGTCAATATGGGTCATCTAATAGGGTTATCTTTAAACCATGACAGGGTAGTAAAGGATTCCATTTCTGGTTTCCAAGAGATCCAAGATTTTTTACAAACTTTCAGGGAATTCAGTTAGCCAACACTGGGTTTTAGGTAGGTCTATTGTCTAGCTCTTTCAAGAAGTGGCTGGGCATGATAGAACTGCAGTCATCAAGAAAATAGTGACAATGTGACCAAGTTCATGAATTAAATAGTAGAGAATTGGCTTACGAGGGCTCCACGCATCTGAAATGAACTGTTCATGAATTTGCATGATCCTTTGTCTGAGCAAACATCAAGAAAATATTGATAAAGTAACGGGCAACAATTAACAATATAAAAATGCTTAGAATATTTAAAATATGAATAGCAAAAAGTGCACATTGAAATCATACGAGAGGACCATAATATGTTTTGTTTTTGAAAGGCAAGCTGGGGTTAGGCAGACCCCCACTAGTTATTATTCAATGTACCACTGGGGTTTGAACCTGCAACATCCCACCACAAGGAGATGTGCACTGACAGCTCTTACCAACAACGCAGAGCCTCTTTTGGTGTTACGACCCGAATTTTAGAAAATGGTATGGATTTGAGCTTCAGGATCTACACACCTTTTCCTGTAGAGGGTTGTTCAAGCTTAGGCGGGACCCAAGATAGTAATGACATGACAGCTGACAAGGCTCTCTTAATAGTTGACATGTCTAGAATCTTAGTAGTGAAGCCAAACATGTGTCAAGCCTCGAAAGCAACACAATTAAGGAGTGGGGTCCACCTAAGGGGGCTGGTGATGCTGGAGAGTCCCAGAGGGTCCTTAGCTAAGTAAGAGTCCTAGTTTAGTTTAGTTTATTATTTGGCTTTTCTAGTTAGAAGATGATTCATGCAATAAAGACTCAACCTAAGCTCCGATTATATAAGGAAATCTTGGGAAGCTATATTATACATTAAGGTTTCTTCAAGCTTGTTCATCCCTTCTCTTTCTCTTTATTTCTCTCTTTCTTGCTCCATGCGTTCCTACCCTCTAACGCCCGCTTCTCTCTCTCTTTCTCTTGGATGTTAATACCTCTTGACGTCTTCCTCTCTCCTCTCACTTATCTCACCTGGCATGTCCCAAGTGTGGTGGTGGATTTTGCTCGAGCAAGGGCTAAAGCCCTTCACGTATATCCTTTTGAGATTCTAGAAGGCTATACTACTCGAAGTTGTTTAGAAGCCTCTGCCATTGTGATTCTACTGTATCGCTCTCTTTGAAGCCCAACTAAGGTATACAACCTTCTAAACCTCTAATATTAATCCTTTAGACCTGTAACTAGACCTTAGGTTGTCTTATCTTGCTTCTCTTAGCCTTAAGACCAAAATTGTATCTACTTGAAAAAACTTGTTTCTATTGTTTGACATTCTCATCCTTCCAACAACCTATCTTACTATCTATTGACCTTTAGCACCCTACCTTAACCCTGACACATGTTCCTAGGTGTCAAGATAACCCTTAGATTCAGTCCATAATAGATTGAACCAAAACCCTCTCCAGATTAGCCCTTTGGTTGTTTTTGGCCTAGCCAATTTCCATGTTTACCTAGGACTTATCCATCATGTCAGTGAGGGACGACACCCCTTATGCGTTTGGACCAATCATGTAAGTATAAGAACCGTAAACATGATCTTCTCGCTTTCGTCAGACTTAGACTAGAGTACCCATCTGTTGCTAACCCGGGACTACCTTTTGGTAGAAGCTCTGAACCAATTAAACCAAAGTTTAAGGAGGCTGCAACAAAGTCGTATCAAAGTGAAGACTATCAGATGGATATGTCTTCGCCCCAGTGGGTCTAGAAAGGTGAGAAAGCTTGCAACCATGCAGAACAAACTCAGAATCTTTCGAAGTAGACACAAGCCAAACTTTTTTGGCAATGACAAGAGACCACAGATATGAACACCAAACTTGACCACATCGAGAGGGTTGTCTCAACCTTGGTCGATCCAATAGAGAACCTTTGTACTCCTAGGCATGACTCAGATTAGGGAGTCAATTTTTAGGGAGTTGTTTTGGGTGCCAAAATGACTCTCTTCTGGGAAAATCATTGTATGATCGACAACGAGGCTTAAGAATCTCAAACAATGGGGCAACCTGGATGTGTATCAGGCAGAGTTCGAGAATCTATTCTCACTTCTGCCCCTAGTTGATTATGAGACCTTGTTAGGGTCTTATATTAATAAATTGCAGGAGGATCTTCATATAGAGGTCTTATCTACAGCAATGAGGACTTCTGAGGAGGCCTACAACGTGGCCAAACTCCATGATAAGACGCAAATGAGAATTCAAGCTGTGCAGAAGACTAATCGATCGGCTGATTCTCTCAATCGCTCTTCGGATGGACCGTTCGAACCAGAACTGTCTAAGGATATGATGTTAGCCCTTAAGATAGAATGGATCACAATTGCGCAACGTGAAAATGCCTTAAGAATGGTATATGCTTTTACTGCAATAATAAATAGCTTGGGGGCCATACATGCAAGCGCTAACACATCTTTCAAGTAATAGAATCGAATTTCGAAAGAGATGAGTGGTGTAAGTTTTATAAAATAGATTTTTAAAGATATATTTTTGATAAAAATATTTTGTGAAAGTCAGACACCAAATAATAAAAATCGGCTCACACTAGGGTGAGATCCGGGTCGAACTCAGGAAACAGGAGAAAACTTTGTATTGCACATAAATTGCAAGCTTTATTGCCTTAAAGATAAATAAATAAAAATAACTAACTATTACAATAAGTTACCTTCTTGCAGAGGGCTCAAAAAAATTAATAAATGACCTTATTACAAACCCAAATAATTAAATGGCCCACTGGCCCAAAAAAAAATAAAATAAAGAAAAGTAAAAATTTGCAGGACTTCTTTTTCTCGTGCTTTAGCCTTCTTCTCGTAAAGCATGCATGACCCTTCGCTATTGTGCTTTTATCTTCAAAGTTGAACCCTCTTGCAAAACTCACAAGAACACAAAAGCACAAAACAAAAGAAGGGAACAATTTTCTAAAACTAATGTTAGCATATAAAGAAACAAGAATCAGAAACTAAAACTACCAACCTAATAATGCAACAAAACATAAATTATCTAAACTAAAATGCAACGTTGTACTAAACTAATCTATCTACCAAGAATCAAAACAACCTGTCATGCAATGCAATAACACAAAGAAAGTAATAAGTTAAAAGTATGAATTAACACAGGTTGCAGGTCAAGGTCAAGAGGATATTAAATATGCGCACACAAAATTTGTCGATGCATTATTGTTGTACTTGATCCAGCACACACTAAAGCACACCTGATCATACTAGTGCATAATCGGACCCAGAAACGTGATCTGCCAGCACCCCAACCCAGAATAAAAAAAAAAAGTATGAACAAATCTCATCGCGTCACTGTTGTTAACCGAATGGATCAGTGCATGCACATCATGCAATCTGCGTGTGAAACATTAATCGAAGGCCCATGCAGATCCGAGCTGATCATGCTAGTGCCACTGGTTTGTCGATCCTTTCCTTCAGACCATGTTGATATGTGTGAACTGCTACGCACACCAGTCAACGTGCTCAGGCCAAAACTTGTGATCAGTTGATCACACGTTGACCAGAAATCTTGTTGGGATCTGATCTGGTCAAGATTGACGACAGATTAGATCACCGCATCGTTCAGTAAAGGAAATCACATGGATTACGATCAAAAATTCAGATCAGGCCGGCCTGATAATATATACAGAACGCTGACCGGATCTGTTAATAATGGCATATCTGGTTTAACGTTGATTCATGTTGATCGGCAGCCTGTGCACCTTCTAAAAATAAAATAAACGACACGACAAAAATGAAAAGATCAACATCTAACTATATGCAGACTGACTCCAGATTTATTCTAAACTAAATGCAGCCTATCAATATGCTATGTTGTATGCAAAGAGGAAACATTATTTTTGTATTCTATGAAATAAGCAGAACAAATCTAAATCCGCAACTATAGAGAGATGGGGGAGAAAGAACATACCAAAGTTGTTTTCGATGGAGAGATTGACAAGAAGAGAGTGGCCTTTTCGCTTATCATGTTACGCCTCTCCGAGGAAAGAGAACGAAGATGCCGGCGAAGAAGAGGCTAGAAGAAAGAGAAGGGGGAAGAAGGTAAAAGAGAGGGGTCGGCAGGGGGAGAGAGAGGGGGGGAGTGAGCTTCAAGGTGGGAAAGACGCCTCCCTCTCTCTAATAATGTTATTTATAAAGAACATTTAGGGTTAAACCTATTTTTAGAAAAAAAATTAAAAGAAATCAAAAGTTTTCAAAATTTTCAAAAGACACCTTTTCCTAAAATTATTTTCTAAAAAAATGTTCAATTTTGCTAAAAACTCAAAAGGACACTAATTTGCTCAATTTACTTTTCGATTGAAATCAATAAAACTTCTAACAAACAAACATTATTAACCACTTTTCACACATAAACATATAAATACTATGCATAAAATTATGCGTAATCAAATTCCTCCATGCTTATCGTTTGCTAGTCCTCGAGCAAACAGGTCCTAACAAAACAAACTCACAAAAACCTAACTCACTTTCATAGGAATCATGGTTGCATTTAACGTATGCAACAAGCCCTTTAAATCCCTAGGTTACCCTAGTGGATGAGTAAGGTCTCTTGAGGGTTTGTAGTGATGCTACACACAAACATCTCTATCATGTATGCATATAATTCAAATTCAACAAATTTTAGGTAGTTAAAGGAGTTTGTTTAACTGATTATTTCATGTCATTACACTTTCAAAACATAATTAGAGCTTTTTACATACCACAACAGAGTAAAACTTTTTGTTTTACTTTTCTAAGAAGAATCATAATCATTTATTCTTTAATCTCAGAAAATCAAACATACGCATGTCATTGTTTATTTATCTTCACTTATATATTTTCTACACAAGTTTTTCAAGAATTATTTCGAATCAATGAACTTTATCTTTATGCTCTTGATTTTTTTTTCTTTTTTTAAATTTCTAATTTTTTCACACTTTCTTTCTTTTTGTTGAGCAGTATATCAAATTTTCAGTTTTCGTGACCCGTGTAACGAGCTTTGGGTCAGTGGCTCCCAAATCAGCCGACCTTAGGGCACCAGATGTAAAGTATCCCTCAGACTTAATTGCTCGAGTCACTAGACCTTTTAATTTTCATAGTTTTACGTATAGCTTGTTTATTGTCATGTGCAATATCAACATCTCTTAGGCTCTCTATAAAGTTCATATAACGGGCTTTCGGGCTGGTGGTACCCAAACTAGATAGCTTTAGGGCGTCAGGTGTAAACACATTTCAGGCTCTACTTGCTCGAACTAAATAGGCTACATATATCAACTTAGACATAAAAGTGATTTTCTTCATTATCTTTTTCGACATGGGAATTAAACAGTTCAACTTGTATCTGAGCTCAACTACTATGAAATATGAAGACATAAAATAACTAAACATATGCACTTTTTCACTTTTTTGAACTTTTTTTTTTCTGATGTTGTTCATTAGCTTAGTTTTTCAAAAATAAATTGTGCATATTCATACTTGTGATTCAAAATAAACTCTAACATGCATATATCGCCCTTTCATTGAAATTCACATAAATAACCATATTTTTCTAGATTAGTGTCAGAAAAAAATTTTATGGGGCTTAAAAAATCTCTAAAAAAACTAGATTATATAAAGTATTCATATAAGGTCAAACTCATTCCTTAAAAGCCTAATTATTATGAATTTTTATCAATGTACAGATAGACAGAAAAAAATTGGGTGTGCAAACTACACCCTCTTCATGCTTAAATGACAATGTCCTCAGTGACACTCTCCTATGCTTACATGAAACTAGATGAATGCACACTATGAAATAAACGACATGCAAGGGAAGAAGTTCAAGTCACCTGATCCGTGCTATGAAATTTGTCCTATCACATGTAACTCATAAATCATATAAAAAAATGTAATGTATACATGATCTAGCATATATGCTCATAAAAAAAGCAAAAACTACTAGATTATTAAAATTACAATAACAGTATGGTCTGCCTCTTATAAAGCGCTAAAGTTTGCGTCTTCAGCTAGACGGATCTCTAGTTATCGTTCAGCGTCCATGAGATCAATAGACTAAAGGTCACGCTCAATCAGGAGGTCTGAGGTATATGGTCTCATATTTTGCCCTGTCAACTATATTTCCTAAAAGTCTACCCCTCTGGACCTTGAAATGAATATTTTCTCTGCTATGAACGAGATTAGCCCTCACATATATTTGAAAATCTTTTGGACACTTATGGGGACACTTCTCAGATAATGAGCCATGAATTGAAGTATCATCCATGCAACTCTCCAACTACGGATCAGATTGCTTTCATTAAACTCCCTTCACGTGGAAGCATTCATCATTTTCTATCGCTCTTATGGCAGTATCAAATATATTTATCTACAATCGCTTGTTGCCAAAAGAAACATTCATCTCTCCAGTACGATAGTTAATACATGCGTTGGTAGTGGCTAAGAATGGTCTGTCGAGAATGATGGGGGTCCGGTGAGCAACATCAGTGCTTTACATATCTAGAATGAGAAAATCAATAAGGAAATAAAAGTCTTCAACCTTGATTAATATATCTTCCAATATTCCTCGAAGAATCTTGGTAGTCCTGTCGGCCAATTACAAGATGATCGAGGTGGGTTTTAGCCCCCCAATCCCAAAGATGACATACATGAAACCCAACAATATGTTCACACTGACTTCAAGATCTAGCAAAGCATGCTCGATGGTCATGTTCTCGATGACACAAGAGATGATCGATGCCCCTGGATCCTTAAGTTTAGGTAGGGCTTGGTACTGAAACACCGAGCTCACCTTCTCAGTCAGGAAGATCTTCTTGGGTAACGATCTTGATTTTCTTTTCTAGGTGTAAAGTTATTTAAAAAACTTTGCATAAGCGATCACTTGTTGGATGGCATCGAGCAGGGAGAGGTTTATGTGAACATGCTTGAATATTTCAAGCATTTCTTGCATTCTTGTTCTCTGCTTGCCAAAAACCTTCAGTTGTTCAAGAGCTTCAGGAAAGGGGGCCTTGGGTATATATGATCTGAAAGGCTCAAATGGAGGAGCCCTCTCACTTTCCTAGGATGTCTCAATAGAGACTGACTGCTCAACAATCTATCTATCTCTTTCTTCTGCAGTCTCTTAGGTTCTATGAAATTCCTTCCCACTCCTGAGGGTAGTAATAGCCTGGACATTCTCGTGGTGTGAGTCAGTCATGTGCATACCAGAATGTATAGGTTTTTTACCCCTTGGGTTGACGACAGGCTGACTAGGAAGGCTCCCTTCGTGCCGCATGTTCAAGGCCTCAGCCAACTGTCTCATTTGGGTCTCTAGTTGTGCAATGGATTGAGTATGGGAGTTGAGGTTGGTCTTTATGTTAGAAAAGGCCTCGAGAAGCTTCTCTTGAAAGGATTGACTTGATGTGGGTTCTTGAGGATAAGGCAAGCTAAGCTGGGAAGAGGTCTTTGGGAATGTGGGCCTTGGGTAACCTTGTTGGAAGTTACCCGGTCTGACCTGTGTTTGGGAAGGAATGGAGGATGAGTCATGTGGATCTCTCCATGCAAAGTTGAGGTAGTTTCATCATCTCGGGTTATAGGTAGGTGCATATGGGTCATGCATTGATCTGGTAAAACTTTAGGCAATATTCACTTGCTCCTTAATGAATTCAGGACAGAGTGGTGTTGTCGAACAGTCAGAAACATAGTGTGTAGGACTAGTGCATAGCTCGCACACTTTACTCACTTTGATTTATTGAAGTTGTGTTGCTAGCAGTTTGTCCACTTTTCTAGTCAACTAGTCCACTTTGATTTGCAATTCTTGGTTGGACCCAACTTCACAAATCTCTTCATTTTTATGACCACTAGGAGCAGATGTGGTCCTATCAAATCTCGAGGACAAGGTATGGTGCATAGAGTTTTCACTCAACGTTTTGAATAAGGCTCATGCCTCATCTTCGCTCTTGAGCATGAACGTTCCCCCACACAAATAATCAACCATTTGCATGTCTTTCTCGGTCTGACCATCGTAAAAGTACTGCACTAGTTGTCATCGGGACACCTAGTGGTGGGGGCACTTTCTGAGTAGGTCTTTCAACCTGTTCCAGGTCTCGTGAAATTATTCTCCCTCAGTATGAGACAAGTTGGTGATGATTTTTCGAAACTGATTCATCTTACCAATTGGGAAGTATTTCTTAAGAAACTCTCTCTGCATTCGTTCTCAAGTAGTAATCTAAATCGTATTCAAAGCCTTCAGACAGTGCTTGACTTTATCTTTGAGGGAGAATATGAACAAGGTCAACCTCAATGTGTCATCTCTAAAATTGTTGATCTAACCCTTAGAGAAGATCTCGAGAAACTCATCGAGATGATGGTAGGAGTCCTCGTTGCTAAGGTCGTAGAAAGAGGGTAACATCTGTATAACACTAGCCTTGATCTCAAATTGGTCTGCTCTTACATCAGGTCTTGCGATGCAGGAGGCAAGAGTATATTCATTGGGAATGAAATACTCCCTCAGGAGACGGGTCAACTATTGATCCTCAGCCATGGGGTCGGATCTACGGGCTCTTCTAATGATAGACTCGGGGTCCTCTATTAGCTCAACAAGCTCGTGGTCAAGCGAGTGTCGCTCTTGCATACACCTGAGGGCAGACCGGTGTAGCAATCATCTTAAAGAAGAGTTTTTTACCTACCTAATGCGCAAACGTGATCAAACCACAATGCAGACAAGATAAATAAGATAAATAAAGCAGAAAACAGTAAAACACGTACCACACACTTGCACCCAAATAGATATTTTGCAGAAAGCAAACTATGTGCACGGTACTAATCATGCATAATCACCTACTAAGTGGGACATGTAGAAAAAATAAACCAGTCTCTAGGGTATGCAAGCAATGTGGTTCTACAAATCTTAATTTAAAAAACAAACTAACAATCATAACTAATGTGCAGAAAATTAAACTAACAATCCTAAATAATTCACATAAAGTTAACTAACAATTCTAAATAAAATAAGAACACAGAAGAGGCAATAAAGTGAATACTCATTTTTCGATCGTCGTTCTCCCGCAACGACATCAAAAATTTGGTGTAAGTTTTATGAAATAGATTTTTAAAACTATATTTTTGATAAAAAATGTTTTGTAAAAGCTAGACACTAAATAATAAAAATCGGCTCACACTAGGGTGAGATACGGGTCGAACTTAGAGAATAGGAGAAAACTTTGTATTCTACACAAATTGCAAACTTTATTGCCTTAAAGATAAATAAATAAAAGTAACTAGCTATTACAATGAGTTACTCTATTGAAAAGGGCTAAAAAATAATAATAAATGACCTTATTACATACCCAAATAATTAAATGACCCTCTGTCTCAAAAAAAATTAAAAATAAAGAAAAGTAAAAATTTGCAGGGCTTCCTTTCCTAGCGCTCTAGCCTTTTCCTCATAAAGCATGCACGGCCCCTTCGCTATTGCACTTTTATCTTCAAAGTTGAAGACACTTGCAAAACTCACAAGAACACAAAAGCATGAAACAAAAAAAGCGAATGATTTTCTAAAACTAATGTTAGCATATAAAGAAACCAGAATCAGAAACTAAAACTACCAACCGAATAATGCAACAAAACAAAAATAATCTAAACCAACATGCAAGGTTGTACTAAACTAATCTATCTACCAAGAATCAAAACAACCTATCATGCAATGCAATAACACAAAGCAAGTAATAAGCTAAAAGTATGAATTAACGCATACGCTGTAGATTGAGGTCAAGAGAATATTAAATATGCACACAAAAAATTTGTTGATGCATGATTGTTGTACTTGATCCAGCACACACTGATGCAACACATGATCGTCCTAGTGCATAATCAGACCCAGCAGCGTCATCTGCTAGCACCCCAACCCAGAATAAAAAAAAACTTTATGAACAAATCTGATCACATCACTACTGTTAACCGAATGGATCAGTGCACGCACGTCATGCAATCTGCGTGTGAAACATTAATCGAAGGCCCACGCAGATCCGAGAGTGATCTGCTGATCACGCTAGTGCCACTAGTTTGTCGATCCTTTCCTTCAGACCACGTTGATTTGCGTGATCACGTTGACCAGAAATCTTGTTGGGATCTGATTCGGTCAAGATTGACGACAAATCAGATCACTGCATCATTTAATAAAGGAAATCACGCAGATTACTATCGAAAATTCAGATCAGGCCAGCTTGATAATGTATGCAGAACGTTGACCAGATCTGTTAATAATGGCAGATGTGATTTAACATTGATGCATGTTGATATGCAACCTTCACACCTTCTAAAAATACAATAAACGACACGACAAAAACGAAAAGATCAACATCTAACTATATGCAGACTGACTCCAAGAGGAAACGTTATTTTTGTATTCTACTGAATAAGCATAACAAATCTAAATACACAACTATAAAGAAACGGGAGAGAAAAAATATAACAAAGTTGTTTTGGAGGGAAGGGTTGAGAAGAAGAGAGTGGCCTTTCCGCTTGTCACGTTACGCCTCCCCCGAGGAAAGGGAACAAAGATGTAAGATGTTGATGAAGAAGAGGCTAAAAGTAAGAGGAGAATGGAGAAGAGAGGGGAAGAGGAAACCGGGAGAGAGAGGCGTGAGCTTCAAGGTGGGACAGACGTCCCCCCTCTCTATAATAATGCTATTTATAAAGAACACTTTAGGGTTAAACCTGTTTTTAAAAAAAATCTAAAAAAATCTAAAAGTTTTCAAAAATTTTAAAAGACACCCTTTCTTAAAATTATTTTCTAAGAACTTATTCAATTTTGCTAAAAACTCAGAAAGACACTAATTTGTTCAATTTACTTTTTTATTGAAATCAATAAAACTTCTAACAAACAAGCATTATTAACCACTTTTCACACGTAATCATATAAAGACTATGCATAAAATTATGGATGATCAATGAGTTGCCGAAAGACCATCCGTTCAATGAAGATGAAACTTGTTGCCACATATCCTATCTTGCACTCTCAGACATCTCTACTGTAAACACCATGTGGATACGTGGCTTGCTAGGCACCCAGGAGGTCGTCATGCTTATTGATACTAAGAGCACCCACAACATTATCCACAACGGTGTAGTTTGAGAAATTGGATATGGAATCAAAGAGTACTCTGATTTTGGTGTGATGGTTGAAAATGGGTCACACCTTAAGTGTGTAGAAGTCTGCTTGGATGATTATCTGCAGCTCCAAGGAGCAAAGTTTTTGCTTGACCTATATGTCATACCCATCCTTTATGTGAATGTTGTCATGGGTATGTTGTGGCTACAAACGTTTGGGCGAGGTAGCCTGAAACTTCTCTCTGAGGAATATGTCATTCTATAGGGATGAGTAGGCAGTTGTACTCGCAGTCATTAGACCTTCAACGACAAAGAAGGTACAGCTAAGAAGGACATTGAAGTTGTCTCGGGGCACCCAATGTACCTATTTATTCACCACCCAAGTGGTGGAGTCTCATTCTACCCTGAATTCCCTCAACGTCCCTACTGAGTGGGTTGAGTGTTTCGATCGCCAAAGCCTCAAATACTCATTAGGGGATGCACAGATGATACTCTTTGACTTAAGTAGTATGACAATTCAGAGGGTTGTGGTATTCACTTTGGGGGCAAAGTGGTGCGGAGCGTGGTGGTCTGTTAGAGTTCGAATTTTAGAAGATGATGTTGATTTGAGGTTCAGAATCCACACGCCTTTTCCTGCAGGCATTAAGGGTCATCCAAACTTGGGTGGGACCCAAGAGTGTATGTGGCAGCTGACAATCTCTCCTAATGGTTGATAAGTCAAATATCTAAAGTCTCAGTCAAGAGTAGGTGAAATCGAATACATATCAAGCCCCAAAAGCAAGACAATTAAAGAATGAGATCCACCTAGAGGGGCATGTGATTATGGAGAGTCCTAAGAGACATCCCCTAGGTCTAGAAGTTAATTAGCATTAATTAAGTAGTTAATTAATTGTGAAAGTCTTTTATTTTGTTTGTTTTTACAAGAAGTTTTTAGTTAAGTAAGAGTCTTAATTTAGTTAATTCTTTGGCTTTTTTAGCTAGAAGATGTTTTGTGCAATAAAGACTCAATCCAAACTCTAGCTATATAAGGAGGTCTTGAGGAGCCGTATTATACATTGAATTAAATACATTGAGGTTTCTACATGTTTGGCCAACCCCTCTCTTTCTTGTTGTAGGTGTCACTGCCATCTGACGTCTTCCTCTGTCCTTTCACTGATCTCACCTGGCACGTGCTTAGTGCGGTGATGGATCTTACTTGAGCAAGGGCCCAAGCCTTCACGTACATCCTTCAAAAATTATAGAAGACTACATTGCTCGTGAAAGTTATTTGAAAGTGTCTGCCATCATGGTTTTGCTGTATCATCATTTTTGAAGCCCAACTAAGGTACACAACCCTTGAAACCTTTGATATTAATCCCTTAGACCTATAATCAGACCTTAAGTTATATCTTGTTTTTCCTAGTCTTAGGATCAAAACCACATTTACCTCATTAACCTATTTGACCTTTTCAGCCTTTACACAGCTTATCTTATTGTTTTCTGACCTCTAGCAGCCTACCCTAACCTTGACATACGTTTTTAGGTATGGTCCATAACCTTCTTAGAAGAATATTCAGTGGAGATTTTTTTTTGTTTTTTGTTTTTGTTTTCGAGGGAAGTATATTCAATGGAGATGCCCAGTTCTGACCAACTTGACAATATTGGATCATGGATAGATTAGTGGGATCATGAGGCCACTGCTTGATGAAATAGTTAAGTGGTTGGTCCATCTATGTGGAAAAGCTGGTTTGAATTCCGAGTTTGGCTGCATCATGCAAAAGTCACAAGGTTAGGACCGCGCCTTTTTATCCGCCACAGAATACGGGACTGCACTGGTTATGGTCATTGAGAGCGATGTCATGCCGGACCTACAATGGACCAGGATTTTGGATCCAATTCAATTTGACATTTTTCATATTTGGAAAAATAAAAACCTATAAAATTGTTCAAGCACAGGCACAATCCAACCCTAGCACCTGATCATACAATATACACCGTCACAGCCTCCCATGCCTGAATAAATGGAGCTCCACTGATATATGGATCTGGACCCTTCTGGTCCGATCCATTAATGTACTTACCAATTATTGGGCCATGCAATTCGGGATAGGCATAAGGCCTTCAGACTGTCACGTGTCATTGTCATGCCGTGCAAGAGTAAGAAAAAGAAACCATCAACTTTTTCCTTCTCCAAGACTGAAGTTGCATCGCCCCTAAGAGCTGCCCCACCTCAATAGCCCCTAACTTGACCCCCAAGCAAGGATGGTTTCCTTCCGGTTTTGATTTTATGATGATTTTTTGTATAATCAGCTTGATCATCCAAAAGAAAATAAAAAGCTTGACCACTAAGTCGAGGGTGTCATCAGGTCGAGTTTGGTTTAGACCCAGATAAAACCATACTTGGATCAGATTTTTAGGCATGGTTCAGGTCCAGATCCGAATCTAATCAAGTCTACTGTAAGAAAAATCATACCTAGACCCCATAAGAACTACATGAATCAAAACCTGGATCATACCCGGTAAAATCATATTGTTTTATCATTTTTACATTAAAAAATTGCAAGTTTAATCGAAGCTCAGGTTGGGTCCAGGTCTGGTATAAAATTTCACAAACTATACCCGGGTTCATGTATTAATCAAATCTTCGGGTCCGGACCTGGGTCTTCTTATTTATCACCATACCTGAAACCTATAGGGTTTGATTCGGGTCCGTTGACACCCCTACTCCAAGCATGCTTTTTATATAACAAAAAACGAGTCAACCGTGAGACCGCAGCTGCATTATGACAGACGTGCTGCGAAAAGGATTGGTTCAACACCTACTCATTATTTAACAAGAATGACTATGGAATTGAAAGATGACCATATCCACAAAAAAGATTTTAGAATGAAAAAAAAGAAATGTACAAGAACTTTATG
Source organism: Nuphar pumila (assembly GCF_984573655.1). Taxonomy (NCBI): domain Eukaryota; kingdom Viridiplantae; phylum Streptophyta; class Magnoliopsida; order Nymphaeales; family Nymphaeaceae; genus Nuphar; species Nuphar pumila. The sequence continues at coordinate 30,143,413 of NC_143255.1, forward strand.
GAACAAGGCAGAGAATCTCACAGTGGATGAGCTCACTTTTTTCCGGTACCGGCAGGAATTTCCGGCCAAAGATTAGTGTGGCATACAAAGATGATTGGAGTGTGTGTAATGTGTAATAGGTGTATGAAGTCTAGTATATGCCATGTATGGAGCTTAGCTAAACCGAGCTGAGTCAAGCAAGAACGAGCCAATTTTGGCATTGACAGTGCATCTTTACACGAGCCTAGGCGTGGGAGGCTTGCAGTTCTCGGACCCGGTCGGGGATGGTCGAGTCGAAAAACATATTATGTGGGTTCTCGGCGTACATCACGTGGTATGCGCCCACACAAGCTTGCGGCCAGGCCATGGCAATCCGGGTCTGCAGTCAAGCACTAAGTCAAAAGACAAAGAAAAGGAAACCGAACCAGGGTCAACGTCAAGGGCAGGGAGGACTCACCATGAAGTAGCCAATGAAGAAGGCGAACAGCGACACTGATGCGGCGATGCTCCGGTGCATCACGAAGGTCCATGACCCGACGGTGAGCACGCAGAAGGCACCACCGCTGACCCCACTGGCAAAGCACATCAGCCCGGTCAGGTCCGTGTCCGCCACGGCAGTCAGGCCGGACCGAGTCAGAGCATCCCAGGCCCGGCCGGAGGCTCGTGTGTAGGGTGTGCCCTTCACCGCCACATCGACCAATCCCCACTCGTTGGCGTTAGCGTGGGCCCCATCCGCGACGCCCCTGTAGCACCCGGCGCACGAGAACATGAACTCGTCCTCGCGGGCGACCTTGCTGAACGCGCGCGCGACGAGCCTCAGCGAGCCCACCGTGGGGCCCACCAGTGCGCAGAGGCACGCGCTTCCCAGCGACCGCACCGCCGCCCCGTGAACGGCCTCGCTCGGCCTCACCTCCTCCGCACGGTCGATGAAGGCACCGGCCGCACGTGCCACCGGCACTTGCACGAGGCAGCGCGCCACCACCATGGTCCAGGAGAAGCTGGCGAGGAGGGCGAGGGCGTAGACGGCGGCCAGCGGCCGCGAGGTGGCGCCGACGACGCCCACCGCCCAGAACACCGACCAGACGGCGGCGGCGAGGCAGACGACGGCCGTCCATGTCAGCAGTCCGGCGAAGGAGGAGGCCGGGACGGCGGTGAGGGAGCGGAGGAGGAGGTCGGAGGAGTGGGGGACCCGGGGGGTGACCCAGCAGGCGTAGAGGGATTGGGCGACGGAGAAGAGGAGGAGGGCGGAGCCGAAGGAATCGCCGGCGGTGGTGGAGGTGCATAGGACGAGGAGGGAGGCGGAGAGGGAGAGGGCGGGGCTGAGCCAGAGGGAGTACCTGAGGGAGAGGTCCGGGTGGCGGAGGGTGAGGAAGAGGTAGGCGAGGGAGAAGGAGAGGGAGACGGGGACGGAGGCGAGGAGGGGGCGGTGCCAGATGATCGGGCGGAGGTGGTGGCGGGAGGCGGAGGTCCCGCCGGAGATGGCGAGGTAGAGGATGAGAATGATGGCGGCGAGGAGGTGGACCAGGAAGATGAAGGCCGGCAGCTTCTCTGAAAATGGGGTGGTGGTGGTGGTGGTGGTGGAGGAGGAGGGCCGGAATTGGTGGTTTTGGTGCTGATGGTGCTGATCTTGGTGATGGGGATGGTTGGGAACTGGAGTCATTTCTTCAGCCTGAAAATTAGAAAGGAAGATGGTGAAAAAAATAGATATATATATATATATATATATATATATATATATATAGAGAGAGAGAGAGAGAGAGAGAGAGGTGAACCTGCAGCATAGGGGCGATCCTTCCGTTTCTCTGGTTTTGGTTTCTAGAGTTGTTAATCTCTTGCTGGGGATGAACTTCCCTTGAGTTTTCAGGGCGACCCATCATCTATCTCTCTCTCTCTCTCAACTTCTTGATCAGATGGGTATACAGAATTAAAGGGAGATTAATTGGAGATTGGGTGTTTTTGGGGAGGAAGGTGATGACGTTGAGGATGACCAGTCATCGCGGTGACTTGGAAAGTCTTTTCTTTCACAAGAGCAAGAAATGTAACTGAAAATTTATGGATTTTCTGGTTTGCATGCGACGTGAAAAGGACGGAAGCACAAGAGAGCAACCAACAAACACAACTGCCCAATTTCACACACTCCTCTTTCATCTAACTACCAGCAACTTCTTGTCTCTTTCCCTCCCTGCCTCTCTCTCTCTCCAAGTGGTCAGATATATCCTTTGTTTGATTTTGCAATGACAACCAAGATGCTATCCTTTCTCGGGGATAAGTTGATCTGGTTATGTTTGGAAACTGGTAGTCCTAGGGAGTTTATGCATTTGAAAAAATAGCAGCTGTTCAATCCTAGATCCGGGGGCATCTTGAGTGTGAACTTAAGGTGCTCTTTTAGCACAAATATAAAAAGGGGAGTCAGTCTCACCTCTTCTCCCAAATGCATACACTCTCATCCCAGCTATCAGTCTCTACCAAATGTATAAATTCTCATCCCAACTGCCCAATGAGTTAAAACTAGGTTCAATTTTGTTGGTTTAATAAAGCTCAACCCTGAACCCAACGGGAATGAAATTGGTTTGGTCGTATCACCCTTTACCAGGGATAACTCCCCGTTGGCCTCGGCCTTTAAGCAAGGGGTGCACCCTTTTTTTTTCTCTTTTTTGAGGCAAGCAACGTATGATAGCTTCATGGAAGGCAAAGTGTCCAGCCAAAATTAGGTTGAGCCTTGTGGTCAGTCAATCTTACACCGATGACTTTATAGCCAAGAGGGTACATACACGAAACGTAGGTTAGGTCCACACTTTAGCCCCCAAAACGACGAAAATGGAATCTGCAGCGAAGAAGATAAAGATACAATATTTGATCAAGTTGGTTTGTGACCTGTCACAATGACACGGTTGAGAGTACATCAGACACGCCATTGTTATGTAATTTTCCACTAAAAATAGCATATGAAGGGGACGCGGCATGGTGGCAAAGTTGAAGTGTCCCTGTGACATATTTTGGGATCTATGTTTGCCAACGGTTCTGATTCTTGTTGTATCCAATCCGATCCAGCCTGAATTCAGGTTTCGAATGTAGTCATAAGCTATGTCATAATTCATAAATATCAACGGTGATACTGGGAGAAAAAAAGGCGTGTTGTTTTCAAAAAATTGCCTACTTTGTATCATGTTTTTTATTGCAATGCGATAAAAAGCAGTTCATCATTCATGGGACTTTTATTATTTGCATTTTTATACTTATATGCATATACGCATACGTTTTATATTTTAATTATTTATGTAAATATTTTCTGAGATTTTCTCAGAGAAAACCAAAATTTTCAAAATTTCATGAGATTCTTCATTCGTTGAGATTTACCAAAGAACGAGATTTATGACCTTAGTGTCTTGAATAATATCTTGAGTCGAATTTGAAGTATGATTCTCTTGGGATATCCGACCCTCTCACAATATTTTTAAGTGAATACATAGACCAAAATGAGACCTTATCAGGTCAGAGGCAGTGGTCCTGAGAGAAACAGGGCCCCGCCCTGCCTCGCCCCGTTTAGACCGAGGATGGAGGACATGAAACGGGGATGGAGGTTAATATCAAAACCCATTTAGACCTTATCGGGTTTGGTTCGAACTCAGGTACATAGAACCAAACCCTGGCCTGATTTGAGATGATGATACCAGGTCTGGACCCAGGTTCAATCGGACCTACCACAGGAGAAATCATACCCGATTCTATAAGAATTACATGAATCAGACACAAATCATACCCGAAAAAAATAATATTTTATTATCTTTCTTACATTGAAAATTTGAAGATCTAAGTCCAAACTTGGGTCGGGCTGTGTCTGGAATGAAATTTCACAAATCATACCCGGCTCTATATATTAATTGGACCTTCTCATTTATTACCAAACCCTAACCCTAAAGGGTTTGGTACGAGGTCAGTCCGGGTCAAACCCAACCCATTGACACCCTTACGTTCATGCATGAGAGATGAACGGGCAACCCAAACACCACCATTTTCTCGTGTTTTTCAGCAGTTCCTTTTTTATGCTTTAGATGACGTTCATCTAAAACATGAATGATTCTGAAAAGTTTTGCGGGACCCATTTGAGAAGTAAACTAATCCAATCATGGTGTTTGGGTTACCGATCATCTCATGGATGAACAGCATCCTTTTCAGCAAAAATATAATCTTAAGCACCCTTTAAATTGTACGTGTCTGGCTTTGAGCTCTTACTTTTATGAAAGTCTAGTTACTTTGGTCAGCTGAGGTCCAGTGGGCCGTGCAGAAGTGATAGTCGAAGTATACTTTTGACCAACATCAAGCTTTGTCTTGGGACTTGTGGCTAGGGATGAACAGTGAACTGAACCGCATCCTATAAATGAGTCGAGCTTTAAGCTTTGAGGCTCAGCCAAGCAAATGAGCTGAGCTTCATCGGCCTACCACCCTCGATAAGACTTAGTAAGCTTGATAAGGCTCGGCTTGTATTTTATTTTATAAAATATAAAGTATATATATTAATATTTAAAATCACCTCACCCTTGAGCCATGTTCCTCTCTCTCGAGCCTCATCCTTGCCTTCGAGTCTCGTCCCTCTCTCTCTCTCTCTCTAAGCTCTCTCTACTTTTATTTTTCTCTCTCCCATCTCTCTCGAGTCTTGTTCCTCTCTTTAGAAGCTCTCCCACACCTTCTTTCTACTTCTATGGGCGTATGGGTCAACTCTCCATTCTCGGTTCTTAGCCTGGTTAATTTTACACAATAGGGTACAGACGAACAACTTCCTTAAGAAGGTGGGTTTTTAGTCTTCGAGTAGGTGCGTCCTTTGCCAAGCGGTGGAAGAATCCGCCTTCCATCTGTTTTGGGTTTGCACAATCTTTGTGGATCTCTTTAAAAGCACGTGGAATCAACCTTAAGTAATCGTGAGACAGGAATCCTTCGCACTCAACCTTCTGTGGGGTCCGCCATGAGTTCGCAGTTGTAAGCAGTGGTGGCTGATCTGGAGAACTTAGCTTCTTACTTCTTGGTGGGTTGTGTGGATGGCTCGCAACAATGCGATCTTTCATCAAATTTCGGTTGCTTTCAATAAGATCGTTCATTGCATCTTGGCGGATGTGTATGCAATTCTGCGCCTCTACTCCCATGTTATCCACCCCTTTCAGTTGCCTTCTCTTCCTCAAGACTGTGGCTGATCTCTGTGTTCTCCTATTTTTTATGTTTTGCCTTCTTGCTTTCGGCTCCTTGTTTTGGGTCTGTTGTTGTTTTTGTTTTTTTTTTGTGGGCTCAACTTTTTGTTGATCCCCTGCCTTAATAATGTTGATGTTTCTTTCGGCTCTCACACCCTCTCTCTCTCTTTATGGCAGTTGGTGGCCATGGTTTTTGAGGAAGCAAGGGATCCAGCCAACACCAACTACGAGGTGTTAGGGTTTCCTAAGACTGTCGATAGGACAACAGAGCATTCAAGCTACTCTCTTTACTTCCACCCCTCTTCAGTGGCCGCTCCCAAATCTCACCCCTTCATCCCCTTCTCCTTCCTCACCAATCACCCCTCAGAGGATCACGACTTGTTTGACTGCTCATTCAAGCTCGGCCACTTAGCCCACTACACCATGGCAGTTGTCACCGCCACTGGCTTTGTTGTGCATCCGACATCTGCCACTCGACCTGCTCCACCTGCAGGACCAGGCAACACCGCAGCGTCTTCCGTCACCCCATCACCACTACCACCATGGGTTCCTTAGATTAGATTGTCTATGTTTTGATACCACCTACAATTTTTTGCTTGAAATAAGCCTAAGAACCAGGCCGAGGTACTCGGCACGAGCTGAGCCTGAACTCCAGTTCGGGTCGAGCTCTAGTCGAGCCTGAACTCAAGTTCGGGTCGAGCTCGAGCCGAGCCTAAATATTCAGGTATTTGGGTGAGCCGAGCTTGTACATGCCAAGATTGGCTTGAGCTAGGCTTGTATGCATCCCTTCTCGTGGCTGTCAATGGGTTGGAGTCTTGTTGTATCTGATCCAACCGGAATTCAAGTTCCGAACGTAGTCATGGACTATGTAAAAAATATCACCGACAGTACTAAAAATGTGGCATTTTCAATGACCGCCTACTTTAAAAATACGAAAAATTCCTCCCAAAGCGATGGAAGATTGGGGAGTTTTCCCTGTGTGTTTGATGGAGAAGTGTGGGCTCCACCAAAAAAGGGGTGAAAGTTCCATGAGCCTAACTTTCCTTTTGTTTTCAAACATGGCCTAAATGTTAGATTTTGCATTCAGAGCTTAGAACTATGTAAATAAGTATGTATCAACATACTTTATGATGATACAATATCACCGTAGAAGCACCTTTAATATAGTGGTTAATATTGGCTACTAATGAAGGTACAAAACTAACGAGTAGAAATCACTTTTTTCTTCAAAATTATTTAATTTTTATATATCAAATTAGTTTGTAAGAAACTTGTTTTGAATCATATGATTATGACAAGTAATTAAGTTTTTAAAGGGGTCCAAAAATTAATGGCCCACAATATGCCAAAATTTCCTAAGTCAAAAGATCATATTTTTACATAAAAATAAGCATGATTTAAGGCTTGATCTTTAGCAAACAAACCATGTTGATGTGGTTAGATTGAGTCTATTCAATTTGCACTTATGATTTTTAACTCATTAGTTTCGTACCCCATATATATATATATATATATATATATATATATATATATATATATATATATATATATATATATATATATATATATATATATATATATATATATATAGAGAGAGAGAGAGAGAGAGAGAGAGAGAGTTGTGTGTCATTTTTTTTCCTTTTCCTCCTGCACAAAAACCTTGGCAATCTTAGGGTGGCCATCTTGGGCTATAAGTCTTCAAATGCTACCTAGGATGCAAATGGGTTGGATCCAAGATGGAGGTTTCGTAATTTTTGGCTGTTTCAAATCTCATTCAATCACAATCTCCATGTATTTAGCTGTTCGGGGTCAGAATCGTTTGCATCCCTAATGCTCCTTGAATCTGTAAAGAGGTGAACTTCAGTTCAGCCTAAAGTGAACACTAGTTACCCTTGCGCTTCTCCAGATCTGGTTCTCATGGATCCTCCTGTTACTAGGGTCACAACTAACAGCAAGTTCCTTCTTTCTCTATCTTATTCAAAATGTACATTGTGCAAAATTTCGTACCCAGATTGGACACTTTTGAATCTAGATATACATCTAAAATAACCAACTCAGATCTGGATCCAGCTCATTAAAAGTTCTAGATGTCTTACAGAGATTGTAGCATTATCTTCATGATTTTTTCTTTTTTAATAAGGCAGGAAACCATCGAGTTGTTCATGATTTTTTCTTCTGGTTTTTAATAGGTTTCACAAGGAAAGTCTTGTCGTTGCGTTGGACTTACGGCAACAGGCGCGTACCTAAGTATCAAACTCTTAACGACCTACAAAGTCCTCTAGGGACATGGTATGACGTTTGTTAGGTGGTTTGACTTAAGGCATTTAATTTGAAGGACGTCATGAGTTTGATACTGACGTTTTTTTCATTTGTATTTTATGTGATAGCAAAACCCTGATCTACTCGGGAAGAGGACAACCAAGGGGGCTCAGCGTTGGCTTCATCTCCAATCTTATAGAAACAACACCCCACAGGACTCTGACGAGGACCAGAGACCACACCATCCTCCTGTCCCTCATTTTGGGTCCCAGAAGCAACAAAACTCTTCTCCTGTAACGATCACGTACACTTTCATATACAACATGGTGAGGAGGAAACCCAAGTGTGTCACTTATCCAGAGGAGAGGACATGATTCGATGGGTGCGAAAACCAAGTCCAGAGCCTCAAAGTCTTAGCAAACCTTCTTGAACCATCTTTATAATGCCCCAAATTTTTATCAAAAAATTTCAAGATTTTTTTTATTTTAAAAGCCTTAACCTTTTTTAAATTCAATGTGAAAGTAATAGCCAAACCATAAACAAACTCGATTCAACTTTGGCAGGTTACAATCAAACCATATGCACACACGATTGAAATAAAAGATTTAATCTCATCCATTCACTTAAATGAAAAACAATCAATTGTTTAATAACTTAAAGTTTTAACATAATCAAAATGTCTCAAAATAAATAATATCCAAAACTTAAGCGAGCTATGACATCCGTCTTGGCACCACCCCAAGCATGCCGCATCACCCAACTTACTCATTACCTGCAATTGTTAAAGGTAAGTGGTCAACCCAAGCCCCTGTATTTAACACTCTACCATACAAACATGAAAAAAAATCTCAAATACACAAAGCATGCAATTGATATAGCAAAAGAAACATATAACATAGATCTTGATTACACTTAAACAAGAATACACATTCAGGTAAGTATTTAAATACCAAAATTACTCTTTAACATGGTACCGACATCCAAACTCACTAGTAATACTCAATTGTATGATACATATATTCATATCATCACGAAACATGTGAACCTCATTTTCTAATGCATTAGTTCTCTGTTCTCACCCTCTAAGAGTATACTCCTAGGGACTTCAACTCCAATTCAACCAATTCAATGAGTGTTCATTATGCCGTGGATTTTATTATTCCTAAGGAATTGAAAGAATCTGCAAACACCCACTAGAGTGATCCATAACTGAAAGAAACTTATAGTGGTTTAGATAATCGATTTCTACTCTATAGAGTCATGAAGCTACTTACCTAGGCTTCATCAAGTAGTCATATTTCTCTACGATAAAAATAGAGAACCAGAGAGATGAATTGCTCTTCAAAACAACCATATATGTCCTTGATCGTGTGTACTGCTTATCCTCTCTAAGGTAGACAATGATTTGAACAGGTTACTTAGTGTTGATTAATTAGAGTCGCAAGTCAACTCAAGTATCTTATCTCCAAGGGCTCCCCAGCCTAAGCTACCCCTCAGAATGCTCTCACAAACAACCCATGATAGACTTCAACCAATTCAAAACCAAGCTCTTGAGAACATATCCCCACTTCGAGATACCCTTAGCTCTGACTCATGGTAACAAACTCCCCTCGAGAGTACCCTGGGGTCATACCTCTCATAAGGTTAAAGTGTGTATGACCATGTGTTAAAATCATTCATTTATATGTTGCATATAAATAATGCAGTGGTTCCACGAAACCCAAGCTCACTTCTGAGCTAAGTGCATGCATGACCCCTCATGACTTACAACACATGCAACATGCTACACGTACACAACAATGCATGATGCTCATGCCCATAGCATAAATCATTAATACATCACTAATTCAAATTAGCCATCTCATATGATTTATCTCATTATGTTACATCACATCAAGTAAGCATGACATTCCTAATAACAACATGCACATTCAAATATCATGCTAGTATACAAAGAATGCATATAGTTTTATGTTATACACTGAATTACAATTTCATAACACTCATGTAGGCATGATAAGTATCGCATAGCATAGGTTCACATTACAATGTATAAAAATAGTATATACTAGAAAATACATTGTTATCTCAGGCTCTGCCACTCAGCACACAGAGCTCTATCAGACTGACAAAAATTTTAGGTGATACTATCATATATCCCTTAACATTTTCAAGTGAAGGATTCAAAAAATCTAACATATTTTTAATGTAGTACTTTTCACACCGGAATCGTTTTTTTTTTTTTGCCATCCAACTGAGGTGCAAAAATCTGCTTTCAATAGAAGCAGTGATATAGGAACTTTTTCGAAGGCTTCTCAACTTCTCTATTTTTCTTGAGACAATCTTACATATCATATTTCAAAAGAATCCACTCAAGCTGCAAAAACCCATGCCCTTATTTCAAAAAAAAATTGAACTGGACCCCTATCATGGGACTGCAGAGGAACTATTTTTCTGTAGGCAACAAAATTTAACCAACTTGGATAAAATTTTGGTACTCATAGGCAAGAGTTCTGGTTTTTAAATTATTTTTCTTGGATTTTACAAGATGTCTAGTACAACATATCAAAGATCCAGTTGAAAAATCTAAAAAACCAATTTACTAGATATTTTGTGGCAACGTCTATCAGTTTCAGCACTGCACATAGGCTAACTCCTTTGGCCAGAATGCCTAACTCCTGTTGCAGAAGTCGTAAACCCTGGCACCACCCCACCATTGAGCCCATTTTTATTTTTCCAAGGTCCTCCTAGGTTTCTAGAAGTCCCATGAAGAAGGAATTGATCGGACTTTACATGGTTTGGGCATTACAATTTTTCTACCGACGATGGTCGGGTAGGAAATTACAAACTGCATATACACATATTTACCAACTAACATTTATCTTACAACATACATGCTAATCTTCATCCAATCTCAATTTAAATATGATTTTAAGACTAAAAACAAGTAATGTTATGCATATAGATCACGAAACGAAAAATATTTTTTCCTAACTGTCAAAACTGCACCTTAGAAACACACATTTTTCTCACTTGAGCATGGGGTTTAATAAAATAAACTCTAGATCTTATTAAATTCATAAATATAGCATGTATAACACCATAAATACATCCAATTATGTTGTAAGAGCATTATACAAACATACAATATTTGATTTGTACTAATCTTTCTTAAACTACTAAATTTACAAACCAATTTTTAGTTAAAACCCGAAACAAACATGGTTTTGTAAAAACATCTTTTCGAAAATCTCTTACACATAAGGTATACTGAAACCAATCATTTTAAAACCAACCTCATGCTGGTTCTATGGCTGATCTACTCATAGATTGCCATAGAACCTGAGAATGCATACTTTGTGCACTTGAAATCCCAATCCAAGCCTATACGATAGAGGTACCTACATCATTTTGGCATTTCATTTGTTCGAAAGCCTTTGTCTCCCATTCACACCCTTGAATAGCAGCCCCTAACTGCTAATCCATCCACTAGGGCATGGAGAAGAAGAGAGGTGATGAGAGAGAGATAACAAATGGGAAGGGTGGGTCGTGAGAGGGGTTTCTATAACTCCTCTTAGGTCTCTTCAATGCATAAGGTAAGTCCCTCACTTACCTTCTAATTCCCTTCTTTCATTTTTCCTTTCTTTCTTCTTTTAATTCTTTTTCCTGTTTTTTTTTTGTCTTAAGTCAATAATATGCTGATTGAAATATGAAAATGATATTGATTATGTGAGTCCTAATAAACTGCACATTCAAGTCTGTCTTGAAGGATCTGAATCTAGAAATAATATGTTGAATTTGTTACCGTATTAGGAGAGTGATCTCCTCCTAGTATCATGGCATTTGATATGTGAGATATTTTCCTTCTATGTTTCGGTTATTCTCTTTCCTTTTGTATTGCTAGAATGTAGCTATAATGCTTATCCAGCCATTGTGCTTATTTATATAGGCATTGTACTCTATTATTTAGAAGAATGAACGAGTGATAGAGGGTCGATTTTAGTCATGGATGTAGGCACGTATGTGCTGAACCACGTTACATGGTGTTCTTGCGCTTTATATCTCGTTTTATAACATGGTATCAGAGCCCGGTGCAAGGTTCCTGCTTTACTGATCCATATCATCAGATCTGTGGGTGTTCGAAGTGGTATACATCATGACTGAAACCAATGTTTTATCTTCATCAAATCAGAATCTGTCGAAGTCAGGTATGCAAGACTAAAATCTGATTCTAAAGATCACCACCACTATTTTCAATGGTACTGACTACTTGAGTTGGTCGAAAGTTGCCAGCCTTTTTTAGTGGGAAGTCAAAACTCGAGTATGTTACAGGCAAGATAAAATCGTCTGAAGCCACCAGCCCCACATATGATGAGTGGAAGTCAGGCAATCATCTTGTGATGTCTTGGCTCCTCAACTCAATGGAGCTGACTATTGCCAAAAGCTTTCTTTTTTTAGAAATGGCTCAAGAAATTTGGAAGGTCGTTCGCGAAGTGTATGGAGAACAACAAAACTTGACACGAGTTTATGAACTCCAGCAAGACATTGCCAAGTTCACCTGTGACGACATGCCATTCAATATGTACATAGGCACACTTTGTGGCATGTATGATGAATTTTTTGCAGTATCGACCTCCCACTGCCGATCTTCTAGTCAGTCAGCAATGCAGGAAGATAAAATTTCCAAGGCATTGGCTACTCTAAGCCATGATTATGATTTCCTCAAAAGTCAAATCCTCATGACAAACCTGTTGCCCTCCTTCAATGACGTTTGTGCCATCATCCAGCATAAAAACACCCGACAAAAAGTAATGAATCTGGTCACAAAAACATTGAGGAGCAACCAGACAAAATGGTATTTCATGTTGTGTCTAAACCCACTATTGAAACATGTGAGCAGCAAAACGTTAATCAGCAAGATAAGTTCAAGAATCGGCTTAGAATGCGATATACTCATTATAAAAAGTTGGGTCATACCCGCGAGCAGTGTTGGGATTTTGTAGGTCATCCTCTCGAAGACAAGCAAAATCAATTTAAACTCGTTGCGGCAAACTATGTCACCAAGGAAGACCTGGCACAATTTTTCCAGCAGATGGCCAAGACGAATCTAACCAGCCATCTTGCGCATTGAGAATGTCTCCCCCAGCTTTAGCCTTACGGCAAGGGATGCACACCCCAGGTGTCAGACTTACAATATCCTTGGACTTGGAGCCCCTTAAGTTGACCCACCTAGAGAGGTGTATTTTCCTTAAGTGAGCGATTAATAAAGGAATTTGGTCTGTTAATTGAAAAAGTTTGAATATACCCATCTGTCGTTTATGATATGTTGATTTATTGATCAATTTTGATTAGGTTTGAACTATAAGTACATATGTACTAATATAAATCCCATTTTGGATTTTTTTGGGCTTTGTCCTTAGCCTATTTCTTGAACCTTCACAGACATCTGGGCTTGATCTATTATCTTTTTGGAATTATTCAACTCCTTCAGGGATTATCCCACCCCCATTAGAAGTTACAATCATTTGGTTCGCATGGATTTAACCCCTTGAAATTGAGTCAACTAAGTTTTTTTTTTTCAAATAGGAAAGTTGGGGGGAGGCCCCCTTCCTGTATTGAGAGTATGAACAAAATATAGGGCGATAAAAAGCAACTACAATGCTCACTCCAGATTGTAATCCAAGGCCCAGTTCACAACATCCCCATGTCTCATTCTCTTAGGGTATGTTTGCGTGTCATGGAAGAGGGTGTTGTGGCACCCACCCTCTTCCGCCCTTTTCTTTCTGCAGAAACAGAATCAAGCCACCCCCCATGGGAACCCTTGGCTTCGCAGTTTGTTTGGTCATGGTGGGGCATGCAAAAATGCACCCCCGTCGATGCATTTCTGTGAAAAGGCTCCACTTTCTGTGACAAACAAACTAGCCCTTAGAGTATGTTTGATGGCTTGTTCAGGATTGAACGAAATGAACAAAAAAGACGGAACATAACATTGGTTATGTTCATTCTATAACAATTGTTCTAAGTCCAACGTTTGTTTGGACCCTACTCAGATGCTATGTTCCAAATTCCGTTGTTTGATGATGATGTGAAGATAACTTGGGCAATCATGAAAAATGGGTCGAATTACTTTGTTTTGGATTGTATGACCCAATTCGTTCATCATTTTACATGTTTTAACAAGTTTATTATGTTTTTTTGCCCGTATATTGATCCAATTACAAAATTATGTCTAAAATCATGAATTTTTGCCTTGAATATAAATTTGGAATTGAATTTTTGTCCCGATTATAGATCTCGAATTGGATTTTTTCTATGAATATGGATCTCAAATTGGATTTTTGTCCTGAATATGAATTTTTGCCCCGAAAACTTAGGGTTCCTGCCTTCTTCCTCTTTGGGAGCATGATTCGAGAGAAAACGACTCGGATTCGAGAGAGACCTGCCCGAGTCAGTCAACACGAAGATGTCGTTGTAGAAGAACTAAAACAAAATAGATTATATATATATATATTCTTTTAACAAGAGATAATGTCAGTTGGGTCTGGATATTTGATCCAAATCCAATACCCAAATTCAACATGAATAGAAAATTGTGTTTCCTAGTTTGTGTAGTATCTTTATTATTGTTGTTTCATAGTTTGTATAGTTTCCTTATTATTAATGTTCTAACGTTAGCCATGTGAGTGCTTCAAAAAAAACAAATTTGAATGTACTTGGGTTGTGGAAGTAGCAGGAATATGTCAAGACATTCTCAAGTACCAAAAGTAACTAGGTTGGAAGCAACTGAATAAAAAAAGATATATGGAACAGTGAATCTTGTAAGCTCCTTTCATAAACAATTTATGATACAAGACAGAGTTCATATGATGTCTTGTAAAGCCTCAACTAGGGGTGGCAAAATCTGACACGACCCGCCAACCCGCTTCTTAGTCGGGTTCAGGTTTGGCTTAAACGGGTTCGTGTCGTAAATGGGTCGACCCGCCTAACCCGTTTATTAAACGGGTAGGGTTCGTGTTAGGGGTATGCCAACCCGCCAACCCGTCTGACCCGTTTAATAAACGGGTTAGGTGGGTGGGTCAACTCGTCTACCCAAACCGGGCCCTCCAACCCGCCCGCCAACCCATTTATTAAACTCGAACATCTGCTCGAGAAAACCCTAAGTTCGAGGGATGAACTGCGGTGGGAGATCGAGAAACAGAAGATCCACGCGGAGTTGATCACAGCAGACGTCGAGAGAAGACACCGGATCAAGGAGGAGGCCCGCAGGGAGATCGCGCTCGAGCAGGAGCTTGTGCTCCTGCGAGAGAGCCGGATGCTCGATGCGATGGCTTCTCCGGTCTCGAAAATTAGGGCGGAGAACTGCTTCTCGCTCACTCCACAGCCGTTGCTGGAGTTGAGATCGGTGATCGACCGATTTCGGCCCGAGGTAGGAGCTTCCCAGTCGGAGGCAGGGGATTTCGGCTGGTGGTTTCTGGAGCTGAGGGCTGTGAAGAGAATGTTGGCGGCCCTGCCTCCTGTCGGTCTTGTTTAAGAAAGACTCTGTTTCTTTCCTTTTATTCATCAGGAATTACCTGCATTGCTTTCATAAGTTGCTTCTAGAGACATAATTCGTTCGAACTTAGGGTTTTCTCGAGCATATGTAGTGACCCGCCCGCCAACCCGTTTACCCGAACCCGACCCGCCAACCCATTTACCCGACCCGTTTATTAAACGGGTTAACCGTGTATGGTCAGGTTACCCGTTTAATAAATGGGTCGGGTTCGTGTTTGCCATAGCCGACCCGTTTAATAAACGGGTCGGGTTTGTGTTGAGGTATGCTGACCCACCAACACGACCCGCCAACCCGACCGGATTGCCACCCCTAGCCTCAACATTCTATTCTCCAAAGTTTTTATATGTGAAATCAATATCCAAAGTGGAATGACCTGCTACTGGTAAATGAGCTAAGCAGCTTGCCCCAAATCAAGAAGCAAATTTGTTATCAGTGTATTGTTAATGAGGAGATTTTCTACAACACCCATTGCTGCCGCTTTCTCCTCATCATGGTTAGATGTTCTGACAATGCTCAGCAAGGCCTCCAAGGACCTTTTACTCACATGATCAGCCAGAAAGATACCATCACAATCTTGGGTCAAGCTGAATAACAGTTGCACAGCACTTGCCTGGACTCCAAGATTACCATTTTCACAAAGCTAAACTAGTAGTTGAATTGCTCCCACCTGCAAAAGCCATGCAGAGCAGGCACAATAACTGCAATCAGGACCATTGCACAAGCCAAGCTAGAACAACAAATCCTATAAAAGGGTGCAGAGTATGATTGCTACTCCTGAAGTAGGAGCATGATAGTGAGCACAGACATGCATACATCCATACATAAACTAATTTTGAGATAATATGCACCTCTCTTATTTTAGCCCTCGTCTCCGTTGCTGTGGGGAGTTGACACATAGCATAAAAGGCCCCCAGAATGCTTTGCTGAATATCAGTTCCTGTAAAGCTAATTAATGCAAAGAGCCTGTAGATATCAGTGTCAGATTGGAGCAACACAAATGGAGACCCACTCATTTCAGGTGAAGCAGCTGAGAAGGCAAGATTCATAAATGTTACAGCTGCCTGCTCTCGCAAACTTAAAGATGTTGCCTTGGGAAGGTCTAACAGGTCCAGAAGCATTTGCACTGCATTTTCTCTTATCATATGGATCCCATTCCTTGGTAAAGTTGAGAGATTGCTAAGAGCTTCAATGGCTGCTTTCTTTGATTGTGCATCGCCATTGGAGATCATATCCAGAAGAGGTGTCATCACACCTTCGTCACAAAGAGCTGACTTGCTAAAATCAGTGAACTCCATCTCAGCTAGAGTTGACCCCATTGTCACCTTAACATCATTGGAACCTGCATCATCAAAGCTTTCAGCACTCCCAGATTGCAATCATAATAGACAGCCCCAATAAGCAAGCTCCATTAGAGCTTGCTGCTTAAATCTGACATGCATATTATCAGATCAACACAAAGTACAGGAAAATATTTAAGGAAGGAATAAATATATCACCTGAAAATAAGGGAAAAAAAGGAAAAAACGAAAAAAGAAGTGCAAATTTAGGCATTTCTATAACTGGTAATATTTCAGATACTTGAGATGGACTTAAGACTAGACAGGATCACGTCGAGCATTGGTATTAACAGGGTCAAGCCCAATGGACCTAGGTTTTCCTCAACGCTTGTAGCAGTAGGCTTGAGCAGGCAATTTGGATCCAAGCCCAGCCTGTTTGATGCCAGCCACCCAAAGCCCATTGCCCATTGGGTTACCCAATCTGACTTGAGCCCTACATGAAATAGTCCAAAATATCTCTATAATTTATTTCATCTTTGTAATACATTTACATACAAGCAGCAAGTCACTAACAAGGTTGGCTCAACATATTCATCGTTTCTGACGGTAACTTAGTGATAATTGAAGCCAACATTCCTTTTCCAGGCCTTTTCAACATAATGATTGCGAAATTACTGCATGGAACATTAAGAATTTGTAGAGCTTTATGAAAAACAGATGTACGCTTCGTGGTAATTCAGTGGCTGAAATGCAGTAAAGATGTTAGGCTTGAAGCCAAATGCAGTAAAGAAGAAAATTAAGAGAAATTACCAGAGGAAAGCCTTTGCAACAAAGGTCTAATGAGCTAAGCCTTCTTGATTTGGTAAATCAACATCAATTCCATTAACATATAACCATCACAAAACTCGACAAATTCATAAAACTCAGTTTATATCACTCCAATCCTCTTCCCAAGCAAACCTAAAAATAAAGTAACCCAAATACCCATCAAACTAACAACTCAAAACTTGACTGTCATGACCAAAGGAACGTGCATCGCATCCGTGTACACCACAATAATTACGCAAATGGTGGAAGATGAATAATTCGATGTAGTAAACCGACTATCAGAGAGAAATACTAGCAACAGTTGAATGGCAATCAATTTCCATACACAACAAATCTGTAAGCAACTGTATCCGGAATAAACTGATGGCTTCCATATTGGCAGTCTGAAAACGAGGGTTTGAGTGGATTCCCTGCTCGGAGCTACTGGACATCGACACGCTATAGCTACCACTGCCAATGGATACGTAGGATGATGAAGCAAAATTCAAAGAACTCGCTGGTTCTGCTATATCATCCATCTGTAGAAGCCTTAATTCTTCTCTATAAATTATAGACCAAGAAGCTTCTACTTCCAATTAAGTGTAACATAGGCCTCGATTGTCCGAAGCTCATGCAGATCAAGTCAATTCACAGCAAAGACATATGGAAAGAACAAACAACTCTGGCTCATTGATCACAATCGAGCAACCCAAATCATAGAAACCAATCACCAATAAATTTAAACTAGTTACAGATCGAGTCCGATCCGGAACGATGATGCTGCGGCCGAAAAATCATTGGTTGGTGCTGCTGTACAACTAAACTCGAGATCAAAAGGCCTTGAATCTCTGGATAAATACCCTGATTCTGCTTATCCGTCAATAACCATAACATGACCAAACTGAAAACCCAGAACGATTACAAGCAAAAAAAAAATCTGAAAAAACAGAATCTAAACTAAACTGGCTTCTTTCTTATAATCCAACAATCGCAGCCAAAAAAAAAGTAATCAGCAAACTGTTACTAAAACACTTTGCAGAGAAAAGGGCCCAAAAGAAGTCTTGCTGTCAGGATTTTGTACCTCTTTCTTTGCCTTTTTGTGTTGCTAATTCTAAAAAATCATTACTAAAATCAAAATCAAACGCATAAAACACAAAAATAGAAGAAACCCCCACCAAAAAAGAATCAATTATATCAACAACAGCAACAACAACTACGCCTTCATCCCAAAACAATTGGGGTCGGCGATATGAACCAAAAAAGAAAATCATTCTGGGTCTTCCACATGAATCCTTCTCCTCCAATCATTTCTATACAATGCCATGTACTCGGTGAGGTTCAAAGCATTCATATCGTTTCCTATCATCTTCATCCATGTCTTCCTAGGCCTACCCTGACCTCTTTTAACTAATATATTTTCTCATTTCTCCATCCTTCTAACTGGAGCATCATTAGGCCTTCACCGAATATGTCCAAACCACCGTAAACAATAAACTCTTATCTTATTTTCAATGGGTGCAATGCTTACCTTCTTACGTATCTTCTCGTTCTGAATCTTATCTTTTATTGTATTTTCACACATCCATCTAAGCATACGCATCTTAGCTACACTCATTTTTTGAATATGATGTCTCTTGGCAGCCCAACATTCTGTACCATATAGTAAAGCAGGCCTACCAGTCATCCTATAAAACTTTTCCTTCAACTGCAATGGCATTGTACGATCGCACAACACTCTATGTGCACTTTTTCATTTCATCCACCCAACCTTTATCCTATGATTTACATCTCCATCAATTTCTCCATACTTTTGAATGATAGATCCCAAATATTTGAAACAATCATCCACCGGTATTTTTTGTTCACCAAGCTTCACTACACTCTCATCACTACTTCGTTGCTTACTAAACTGACATTCCATATATTATGTCTTACTCTTACTCAACTTAAAACCTCTTGCTTCCAATGTCTGTCTCCATAAAAGAATCAATTACATCCCTAAACAAAAATTAAAACCAAAATTTCTTAAAACCAAAGCCATCACGAGGGAGAGACGTCTACTCAGAGAGAGAGCACGGGGGAAGTAGATCAAAAAATTACATACGAACTCCCGAAACGTCGTCCGCCGCATCCAATGTTTGTTAAAATTTGTGTTCTCTAAATCTTTTCGTCCTGTGCGACGCACGGACAAGCCATCAAACATACCCTTAAGGAAAAGTTGACATACCTCCCAGGTGGGGTTGTGCCTTAGTACCAGAATTGATTTGCAAAAAGAAGCTAATCCATCTGAATCTGCGATGAGCCGTTCTGTTTTCAGCTGCAATTACTCTCAACCAGGTCCGCCAAGCTGTGTTATGAGTGGCTACCGTAATTCCTCTGATACAACAACCCGCGATGCTTACCAGGCCAAATTCTCGGTCGAGAAATCTGGTCTCTAAAAACACATGTTTGAAAGCATATTGGGACACACTAGCCCCCACATGGAGTCAACCAAGTTCCATCAACTAAGATGCAACGAGACTTGAAGATCCATGTTTAAAAATTAGAGTTAAGGTTTCTTCTATATACATAGAGGATTAACGAAGACCTTAGCAAGATTGATTGGTTATTTTAGTTTAGCTGTTTAATACTTGGGTTTATAATTTGACTCTAAGCTATTTTAATTTAGACTGACATATAGTAGCTTATAGCATAGTTTCTTTTTTTATCACCTTTGGATTTCGTGTCAGCCTCCGTGCAAACTCACAAGTCTAGTCTTGGGCGATCAATAATTTGAGGTTAGTTTATTGACATGAGATCCGACGGTCTCGACTGCATCAGGCCAGAAATCCTTGATTTATTGGATGTTTTGGAGATCTCATATCCCTGATCTGAGATCCCCTTTTCGTGCAACCGTTGGATCTTATCTGGTGTGAGCCCCATGGCAAATTTGATCTAGAACGTGTTGCCTGCATTGTTGAATGGCCCCTAAGTTCGTGTTAATGCTTAATAGGCGTTTGCAGCCCCTCAAGTCTTATCATTAAGATTGTTATTTTGATTTTGCTTAGAGCTTTCCTCAAATCAATGCATTAATTAATTCATATGATTTTTTTTTAGCATAAATACTTCAAGTACTCGACTAGACTCTCCTCTAGGGATGGATCCGGATCAGCTAAATACATTGGAAAGTCAGATCCTGATTGGGTCAGAACAGCCAAAAATCATAAAATGTCCATACTGGATCAGGTACATTTGCATCCCTACTCTCCTCCAAAGGGTGAGTCATTGAGTCAAATGAACTTGATCCAGCCAAATTCAAGTTTGACTGGGACAAGTCTAGTCTCGGGCCTGGTTCTTCACAACTATTCTTTCAAAGTTTCCTTCACTATCTAGATATACCAAAAGAAATGTATGGTCTGTTGAGTCCAGATCCAAAAGTGGATCGTGCGCTGTAAAATATCATTAGGGCATATGCTTTTTTATTTGGACTGTATCTGCAGCAAAGTTTTCTTCATTGTCTAGATATACCTAGAGAGATCAAGGTTGTTAAATGCGATGAGGCGAAGCGAGGCGTTGAGCCTGTTATGATGCGAGGCGTAAGCTTCGAGGCGTGGAAGTGTAAGCTTCATGATCAAAATAATAAAATATATAATATTAATAAACTAATGAAGCATAAGCTTCATATATTTAAAAGCATCTCTGTCATCAATTCCAAATAGTACTCATGCATAATAATTTTTTTTTTTTATAAAATCACGCTCAATACAGGACTATTCTTAAGTTTCCTAAAAATTTTCATAAGAGTATTCTTAAAACATACTCTTATAAGGCAGTGGATTTCATTCAAACATTTGATGCACTAGTTCCTTTTCCTTTTCATCTCATTTCCAAATATTCTTGATTATTGGAGACTTTGGTTGAATATATGCGTAAAGATGCACCATTTTTCTTTTTTAGCAATAACCAAGCTTTAAAAACCAACAAAATGATGTGTTAGCATATCATCGATTAGCTAGTGTTGTGGTCCCTTGCCAACAAGCCCAACTCTCATTCCTAATCATTGGTGCTCCTCATGCGCCAAGTCTACACATTCCCACGGCCATCCACTAAGCAAAAGAACCAAAAGGAGATTAGAAATCCCATCCAACCCAACCTTTTTGTCATAACTAACCTTGGAGCATTTGGGGTTTAGTAGCAAGGTTATATGGGTAGCTTCCATTTCATGTGTACCCACGTTGTGGTGAATTCTACAAGCACCAAGCAGGGCTGCCCAAACACCATGAATCAAAATTGAGAAAGTAAACTGAAGCAGATAATACTAGTTCCAGAAGAGAAAATCTTTAAAGATATTTGGGCATAAAAGTTGTTATATTGGTTTTGTTACATTAATCAAAATTTAGGCAAATGTAGAGAAAAGAAATGCAGGACTTGGGAACTATAATTGTCCAAAAACCAAACCATGAAAATGGATAGATACTGCCTGTTTAAGTTTTGAAATATCAAACAGATCATGAAAATGAATAGATACTATCCGGTAAATTTTGAAGCATCAAAAAATGGAAAACTGGGAAACAGAATTTTGTTTCTCAGTTTAGAAATACATTTTGTTTATTGGATGCTTCAGATAAGGTACTTTTTCATGTTTGGATGTGTTTTAGAACGTAGAAAAATCAACAGCTCACATCACACTAAGACTTGATAATGAAAAAAACCAAAATTTCTGCTTAAATTGATTCAATGCAAAGCATGTTTTTTTGTAAGAAACAATGATAATCTTTGAAGTGTAGCTACTAGTTTTCCTCTCTCTCTCTCTCTCTCTCTCTCTCTCTCTCTCTCTCTCTCTCTCTATATATATATATATATATATATATATATATATATATAGAGAGAGAGAGAGAGAGAGGTCATTGTAATGATTTGAGAAGGTATCTTTGCAATTACTAAATTCTCCCAAATCTCACAATGTCCTTTTCTTGCTTTGTCATTGAAATATAGCTGTTAGCTGTATCTTATTGAAAGCTATAAGAATGTATATGGAATTTGTTGAATACATGTTAATTTATAAAGCTTCTGAGTATGCTGATTAATTCATTTGTTTTTATAGGTGGTTTTTTTCACCAAACAGGTAGTGAACTCGCACATTCCAAATTACCCAAGCTTGCCATCTCAGCTGTTGTGCCAGGTTCACAATGCTACACTGCATGTATGTGAGCAAGCCTTGCTTTTCTGATATCTCATTTATTGCAGTGCAAAGGATTTGAACTGATCACTTTGCTTCTTTTTTATCTCAATTCAGGCTGACAAGGATATTGATGAGATTTTTGCCCAAATGACTCTTCAACCTGTGAAAAACGTGAGTCATCACATTCTGTTTCAACACTTACATCCTTTTGTTGTAGTCTGACATATTTTTCACTCTTGAATAATGTTGGAAGCTGGCTGCTCAATCACAAATATCAGCAATTGCTTGTTCTGGTCCTACATATCGATCATTGTGAACCAAAACAGAAATTTTGATGGAAATATTGACGTTTTCACCAATTATGTGTCCCTTGCCATTCTTATGTAACTAAAGCAACTCGAAAATGTTTTTGGTTCACATCAATGGAGTGAAAAGTAGGTATACCCAAAAAGAAATTCCTGATTATCATCAAGTTGCAATAAACCCTGAAAAGTAGAGTTTGCTATTGATGTGAGATTACAGCAAAGTTACTTTCTCATACTTGTAGATAGTGAAACTGCTGATTGGAGAAGGTGAGAGTATTTGAGTTTTTCTCATTGCAAAGTGAATCTGTCTAATTTAATTGCTGTTATTGGCTTTATATTTTGCCTTTTGAGAAAAACAAAAAATGTTCCAACAACAAAAAAAAAACTCATGGCATTTGTTCATCATTTCTTTCTTGTTATACACAGCAAATGTCTGTTTTAGGAACGTGTGTGTGTCCTAAATTATCTTATCTCCTAACAATCAATAACAACTTAAAAAACATATGTTAGGTGTCTGCTTAATCTTAACTTACAGATATATTTACGTAGCTGAGTAGAAAACATCCATTGGATGAGGAGCCCCTTTCCTGTATAGATGTGTTTTTAGATAGAGTGGTGAAAAAATCAAATTTTCTAGTTAAATTGATTTGATCTGAACTATGTTTTTTAATAAATTAGCAATGAGAGACACGTCTAGTAGTATTAAGCAAAAAATACCTGCAACCATGTTCCTTTTATGTGGTTAGGATGGTTAGGAGATAAGGGAAGGTGCTAGGTGTTTTCTGTTTCTTTATAAATAGTTGGTTAGGGGCATTTTCTTTCTGTTCATGAATTTATGTCTTCATTACTAGTGTTGGTTTCCAGTAAAATTTATGTTGTGCACACTCATCGGGGTATGCTTCTTTCTCTTCGTGCCTTGTCCAATAGCAGTGAATGATATCTGATGCTTTAAAGTTCATTCACTGGATCTTGAAACTTTATGGTCAAGCACTTAAAATGTTTCCGCTGGCTTTGTTGACCACAGGAATATCATATTTATCAAGAGCACAAGAGGTTGAAGCTCTACAACATTTCAAGCTCACAGATGATTATCTATTTGGTGATTGTCCTAAAGAAGTCAAAGATATACCATTAATAAGAACCGCCCATGTTCTTTTCACCGAGAGAATGAGGCTTAGATTTAGTGAATGGCGTGACAAATTTCTAGCTTCCCAAGTTTGGTCAAATCAGCTTGGAGAAGGTTCTGGTGACCACAAAACACAACTGAAAACTATTTTCTTTAAGATGCGGCCATCTCTTTTATTGAATGGGTTCACCTCTCATCAACTAAAGTTGATTCGACAGGTATTCTGTTTCTTTGCCAACTCAGGTAGCATTTGGATGTTTCTATAAATATGCAATTTTCATTTATATTTATTTTAGAAAAATTTCACAGTGTTTGGATGTCCTACTTTTATTTGTTCATTGTAAATTTTACTGAAAAGATAGAAACACTCTCTTTTAAAACTTACAGCACTACAGGCATCTTCATGTTTTCCTGTTGAACTATCTTATGGCTTATGGTTTTCAAGTTGATCATCTTTTGGTCTGATGGTACTATCATCTTAGCTGCTAGCTACTATTTGCTCATATTTCTTCAAAATTTTCATGTTTTTTGTTTAATTTTTCTTGTGATCATGTTATTCCCATCTGCAACCATGAATTTATTGCTGACAGATGACTGAATATAGGTTATAGGAAAGAATTTCAAAGACCTTTTATACGTCCACTCATATGATAATAGCTCTGATGGGGAAAGCATGCTCATGTACACAAATTCTGAGGATGAAGACCTTTCATTTTAAAAGAAACATGACAAAAAGACCTGTACAAGTTTTACCATAAGATTATCAACCATCTAAGATTCTATACACCCATTAAAATGGGAAAGATTCTTGAAACTTTTCGCACCCAATTATCCTTGAAAACCATAAGATAATTCAAAATAACAGAACTATTGCTGAGAAAATATCATATAGGTCTCTCTCCTTTCATCAAACATTACTTGAAAGAAAGGGGGGAGAAGGAGAAGAAGTAGACAGAGGTAGAGAGGGTGCATACCTTAGAGGTCGCCGGCTATGGCGGTGGCGGTGTTGATCGAAACACGAGGAAGGAGGCGGCGTCGGCTCCCCTGAGAGGCGTCGGACGCAAGATCGTCGGCGCTGGGAGCGAGAGACGGAGAGGAGGAGGGAGGTGCAGGCTGAAGCCCTCCCTCCCCTCTGCGATTTTTAAAGAGGGTTGGGGGAGGCACGAAAAGGGAAAGGAGGGGATGCGGCAGGGGGGAGGGGATGAAGGTTTAAAAGAAACCCTCCCCCCGTTCTCCCCTTCCGTGTTTTAATTTTTGTAGGTTATACATGATGCGTACGCCTTATAATCGAAGCGGGCCTCGAAGCGAGGCGCACGCTTCACTCATGTGTGCGCTTTGAACCCACAAACGCTTCACTACAGCGCTTCAGTATTTTGATCGTACGCTTCAGGTACTGAGGCGTACGCCTCTCACAATCACAACACTAAGAGAGATTATGATGTATCCAGGAGCGGATCAGGAGGTAAAATATCACCAGCAGCATATGCTTTTGAATTTAAATCGTGGATCTGCAACAGATTTGCACTCAGTGCTCTTATGTATATAACTACCCTCACATCACTCCAATTACGAAATTACCCCCAACTTGTGGGAAAGCTACCAGAAAAAATCATATTGGAACTTTTTTACACAATTTTTGTGAATGACCAAAACGCCCCCGATGATAAAAGGAAAAAATTGGAATTTCTTTTGTAAATGACCAAAACACCCTCTTGAGATCAACTAAATTGCAAAAGTGAGTGTTTGCAGAAAGGATGAGAGAGACAAATAATCAAGCTTAAACCTTGAGCCTCAATCTTCCCTCTTTCTTTTTTTTTTAAGGCGAGCTAGGGTAAGGCAGACCCTACCAGTTATACAACTATATCATTGGGTTTTGAACCTGCAACATCCCATTGCAAGGTGACGTGCACTAGCTGCTCCTACCAAACACGGGGAGCCCCTGTTGGTCAATCTTTCCTCTTTCAACCATTTGTGTTGTTAACACCATGAAATTATGGTGACAAATACAACGAGATCTTTAAAAATAAAGATATTGCAAAAAAATTATCAAAATATTTTCAACCATTTTAAGCGTTCAAAATATAGTGATATTTTAAAAAATAACATGATGTTTTTGTTAAAATATCACAACTTATCAAAATAATTTGCATTTTATCAACTATAAATCAAAAGGTGGTTTCTAGTTCCCAGTTCCCATACTTTTATGTATTTTATTATGATATTCACTTCAGATTTTTTTCAGACTTTTGAGTTATTTATTTCAGTCAATATTTTGCTGATAAAAACACAAAAAGATATAAAAAATTTAATTTATCTCAAGCTATGGGCTATCGTTATTTTTCCATTTAAAAGCCTTCATCACTTTATCTGCAATTATGGTTAGGGATGCTAGTGGACCGGAGCGGGGGCGGGGGCGGGGGACAAGGTCTCCATCCCCGCCGCGTTTCAAAATCCGAACCTCCATCCCCGCACAGGGATGGATTTTAACCTCCACCCCCGCCTCCATCCCCATTTCATATCCTCCATCCTCGGTCCAAACGGGGGCGGGACCCCATTTCCCCTTGGTCTATAGACATCCCTTAAAGGATTGAGGACAGGACGGAGCAGGGCAGAGCAAGACAGGGATTGAGACAGGGACGGGGTGGGGGAAAACGTAAGTCCATTCTTGCCTTCATCCCTGCACGGAGATAGATTTTAACCTTCATCCCTGCCTCCATCCTAGTTTCATGCCCTTCATCCCCGGTCCAAACGAGGCAAGGCGGGGCGGGGCCCCGGTGTCCCTCGGTCCACTGCCATCCCTAATTATGGTATCAACCCTTTGTTAAAAAAGTTACTTATTTTGTTAAGAGTAACTATCAAGGAAGGTTAAACAACCAAACTAGTTTCCTTCTCTTGATATGAAATTTGCATAGCCTTTTATTCTACTAGGGTCAGTCTAACAACTTTTTTTTTATATTTACATGAAGAAACCACCCCCGAGACTTAATCACGTTGGATTTGCCTATCGTGCTTACGGTCATTGTCCTAGCAATGTAAAACTCTGTGAGCTTAGCCAAGGTCGGCCTAACATGCCAATCCTCCCTAAAAAAAATCTAGGTAGATTCATTTCAGTCAGGCAAATTAGATTATGCTCTAGGATTCTGAGAATTGATTGGCTTGACCAAGATATGGACTTGGGGATGTCATTATTATTATTATTATTTTGTTGTTTTTTAATGATAGAGATAAACCATAAAGTTTTTTGTATATCCCTCTCAGCTTTCTCTATCAAAAAACAAAAGAGTTGTCATGTCCGCACTCATTTACTGTCACAGGCTAAAAATTTCAAGGCCAACTTTTAGCGACT
Organism: Nuphar pumila; assembly: GCF_984573655.1. Lineage (NCBI taxonomy): Eukaryota > Viridiplantae > Streptophyta > Magnoliopsida > Nymphaeales > Nymphaeaceae > Nuphar > Nuphar pumila. The sequence continues at coordinate 30,170,405 of NC_143255.1, forward strand.
TTTAAGCGAAGAAATGCTCGTGCGGCACTAGGCCTTGCGGCCTAGTCAACCTCACAACACATGTTTTCCACACGTAATCTTCTTACACAGTGAAACTTTAACTTAGGGAACTTTCATTTTTTTCAAGAGATCCTTCCAACATGGTTGTCACACATCTGATAGCCACTTACATGCATAACTGCCACATATCGGCTAGCACCTTCAACCCAAATGACCAAATGTATCTCGCCGCTCACACAGACAAGTGTACGCTATCATCGATCAAAATGTACCTATACGGCACTACCGACTTAACCAATATCCAACGCGGGTCATGAAGAGCATGGTGCATCCCCAAAGCCTTTATTGATGCATGTCAAGCCCTCAAGTGTCATTATGAGCCACCTTTCCTTAATTTCAGTTACCCAAGCCAACAACGCACTGATGCCTTAGCCTCGCGTGCCATGAAGCGTATCACGACTCCATGCGTACAACACCACAAAACCTCACCACCAAAGGGACAAGCTCTTTCGACCTCCAATTCGAAGACCAATTGATGATTAAACACCATAGCGAAGAGCACCACCCAAACTCATTCGCCGGTGCTTAGGCATTCACTCACCTAGCCCCGAGTTACTATACTCGGTTGAAATCACCTAAAGCGATCATTGAAGGAATTAGCCCTAACCCACATGCATCTCCGTGCATCCAACTGCTACGCGTGGGAACTTACAAGCCGAGAGGTTTTTAATCAAATCTCTAAAGGCAACATCCTCTGATCCGCTGGCACTGCTTAACCAAACAATGTTCCACGTCTGAGTCGTCATACTGCGATGCACTAACGACGATATTGTTGCCCATCATGTGTCATGCTATCATCGTACGTCACCGATCAAGCCAACTTATATCGCGTGTTTCTACACTCGATGTATTTTCCACTCCGTAAAGCTTCGCATTACACATGCCCCATTCCGAAGGATTGGCTCGAGACATTTAGTGTCCTATGTAAAACACCACAGTGTTCCTCCTGCCCACCAAAAAGGCTTTGGCTTTGGCTTGTCCATGGGACCAATCTTAACGAGTGTTGTTAAAATGGGTCAAATTGGTGAATTGGTTTCTTAAAAAAATGAGAAATAGAATTGAATCAACCTTTGATCAACTTTTTACCATAAGATGACACATGCCATTAAAAATTAAAATTAATTAAAAAAATGAACCTCACGGAGGACATGGCATTGGATATAAATGATTGGAGGAGAAGGATTCATGTGGAAGACCTAGAATGATTTTTTTTTTGTTCATATCACCGACCCCAATTATTTTGAGATGAAGGCGTAGTTGTTGTTTTTAAAAAAATATTAAAAGAATGCATTGAATTGGCCCCTTTTGAATCATCTTTGGGACGATTCAGACTGATTTTAACATCGGTCTTAATACTTGAGTAATCAACAAAACATGACCAAGCAACAAATGGGCTCAGTCAAGTGGCCTCATTCTTCTCCCTAACTAGTTGCTTAAGAATAAACGACTGGGGCTCCTCGTGGTTGGTATGAGCTGTTAGTGCACGTCTTCATGGGGTGGGACGTTGCAGGTTCAAAACCCCAGTAGTAGGATTGAATAATAACGGGTGGAGGTCTGCCTAACCCCAGCTTGCCTTTAAAAAAAAAAGGTAGTTGCTTAAGAATTGAGGAAAGGATCAATGAGCGTGATCGCGCATTTTGCAAACATGCAAGCAACTCATAATATTTCCGAAAGTAATTAATATTCTCTTGAGTTAGTTGGACCCCTCTGATTTTCTTTGAGATACAAATTACATCCATAGTCACAAATCTTGTCCTAAGAAAGATATCAGCCAGTAGATCTTACAATATTTTGAAAAAACAGGCTTTTCTCTAACTCGAGAATGCAAAGTGCGCGAAAAATGTATTTACCACATTAATATTAGGTTAAAAAAATGCTTAGAAATAGGTACTTTTTTTGGAAAATATCAACATTTTCTGGGGTATAACTGTAATTACACCTAATATTGAAGGGCATGTCAGTCTTTTCTCTATATCAATACCACACTAAAGAATTTCCGTACATTGAGCTATAAATGTAATTTAATGATAGTGAGGGTTGATTCCATGGCTGCAATCACTACCAAACAGTTGACAGCTGCCTCTCTCTCTCTCTCTTCCCCCACATCTTCCCTTCTCTCTGTATCCGCCTGCAATTCATGCTGTCTAATGGAGATAACCAAGTGCATGATCTCATTCATTCTCGCCTCAATCCTACTCTTCCTCATCACCCACGTCTCCCTCACACTACCATCCCCCGAAGGCCTCGCGCATACAGACATTTCTCCGGCAGAGTCAGGTTTCCCTCGGTCAATTTCCCCGGAACCTGGCCGAAGTTCGCCTACTTCATATCAGGATCCAAGGGCGATGTGAAGAGAATCCAGAGGACGCTTCTGGATGTCTACCACCCATCCAATTTCTATCTCCTCCATCTCGACCGGGAGGCTTCTGCCGCTGAGCGCCACCTGCTGCTCGAGTTCATCTCCGGCATCGAGATCTTCGCCAAAGTCGATAACGTTCGGATAGTCGGCAAGCCCAATCTGGTCACTTACAGAGGTCCCACCATGCTGGCGAACACCCTGCACGGCATGGCCATGCTCTTGAGGATTAGATCATGGGATTGGTTTATTAATCTCAGTGCGTCGGATTATCCACTGATCACCCAAGATGTCAAGTGACTCAAAATTCAGGCTCAGACTTTAGTATGAATCAGGCTTCTAGCTAGGTCCATCCTCTAGTTGCCCATTGATCCAGTATAGTTCCAAGGGCGACTGCTTGAGTCAGGAAATTTGCAGAAAGCCTAGATCTAGCCAAGCAATACCTGATCATGTCTAATCAATGGTGAAACTTGATCAAGTCAGGCCAAATAATCCAATTTCTTATATGTGACTGTGGACTCAGTCTGGGTTAACTTCTGGGGCCCAACTGAAGTAGAATCATTAAACTTGGTTTAGTTTCTTATATGATGTTTCTTAATGCACTGCTAAATATTCTGAGAAAATGAGAATTTTTTTTTGGGTTTGAGATGCTGGATGTCTCTAGCGATGTTTCATGTTGCAGATCTCATTTACGCGTTCTAAGATTTGCCGAGGGATCTCAATTTCATTGAGCACACCAGTAATCTTGGATGGAAAGTGTAAGGATTCCACCAGAGCTCAGTTTTGTGTTGACTCAGACTTGGCCTGCAACTCGGCTAGGACACGGGTCAGGTTGAGCTTGGATTCCACCAAATGTTTTTACTTTCGTTAAGCATCTGATTCACCGAGTTTAAGGGATCCATGACCCTAGCGCTTCTAATTTTAAGTAAAGTCATCCCAGCTGAGCTGAGTTTTCCTGAAAGTGTACTACTTGTTTTACAGGAACAAGAGGGTGAAACCGATCGTCATTGATCCTGGACTATACGGACAAGAAAAATCAGAGCTACTGTGGATTTCAAAGCAGAGGAGCATGCCCACTGCTTTTAAACTATTCACAGGTTTGTTCTAATACAACTAGTTTTACATCTGAGATCCTCCAGACTTTATCTCATCCTGGTTTTGGTTAATCATGGTCATAAATGACTGATCACTGTGCTCTGGAACCTAGATCCTACTCAGTAGACAAAGGAACAGGACTCACCCTCATTCAATTTGGTTATGAACTCATGGAGTGTGGGAGTTCTGGTCCAATCTGGCCATAGTGATTGACAAGAGACTTACAGACAGTGAACCTTGTCTGTAATCACGCAACAAATATCACCATCATTTTGTAAGTATCATAATTATGTCACAATATTTTCAGACACCAAACTAATCCCAAAAATATCATGATAACCTTCAAAATATCACCTACTTTTGGAAATATCATAATGTTAACTTGGCGACCCAGAAAATGCATCGAGCATTTGGAGCATTTCGTTCCTGAACAGAACTGTTTTCAAGTAGTGTCCAATTGATTTCATATTTTTGAAATTCGATTTTTTTTCTTCACTATTTATATATTGTTTACATTTTTTATATTGTCTTCCAACATATTTTATAGATTTTTTTTAAAAATATAATTTATTGAGTCTTTTACCTTGCGAAGAAAATCCTGATATCAAGATTTATGACAGCGGTCTGGATTCAGATTATACATCCTAATCAAAAGAATTATTTTCGATTAGGCCTGTTCATTGCTACTACATGTCTCAAGCCAATTATAGGGCCTGCCAAGCTGCAGTGTTGTCTATCCAAAAGAAAAAGAAAACTAAAAGCAAACTCTGAAGCCATCTCCTGGAGTTTTAACTTTACCTTGGATGCACATATCTGTTAAAATGTATCATTCAACATTTGTAATATATATATATTTTATATATATAAAGCATAATACATATTCATATATGGTATATATGCATATGTATTATCTTAATTATATATATAAAATATTTTTTTTTCTATTTATAGGCATAGGGGTAGTTTAGACATTTCACTATTTTACGCATATTCTATTGGGAATATGTTTGTAATTTTCCTTTTAAATTTATTTTTTATTTTTTCCTTTTTCGTGGTTTGCGCAACCTTGGGTGGCTCCCCAAAGAGTCGTTGGGGAGCCCCCAACGGTCACAAATGTGACCGTTGGGGGCTCCCAACGACTCCTTTGGGAGCCCCCTAGGTGGCTCCTTTCTTGTGTTATAAATAAGGGTCTCCCCCTTTGTATTTCTTACTTCTTGAGGGAGCTTATGCTTCATTGTAATGGGGTTTTTACCCCTTGTCCATTATTTCTTCAATGATATGCAACTTATGACTTTATGTCATATTTTTCCCTTTTTATGGGTTTTATGGGTTAGCACATTATGTGCTTGTGTTGTTTCCCTTTAATGGGTATATTTGCACTTCACGTGCATAAGTATGGGTTCATTATTGAACCCAATGTATTCCAACTCACTTTCTAACATGGTATCAGAGCAAGGTTGAGATCGAGTTGCTCTTTGGTGCATCGGGAAGCGTGGTGTTCAAGAATTTTAAAGAAAAATGGTGAAGTATTCATTTCTCTCTATTGTTTTTCTTATAGTTATTCGGTATGCATTCTATTTCTTTGAAGTATTGTATGAAGAATTTAATATGTTCTTTGTTTTTTTTATGTGTGCTCTTTGTCATTAAGTCCTTTTATAAAAATTTGAGTTACTTACTACTCCATTGAATCTTTTTCGTATGTTTTTCTTTGAAAATTTTTAAATGATAACTTGTTTTGCGAAAAATTAGATATATGATTGCTCAAAACTTGATTTAATCGGTCGGTAAAAATTTATGACCATTGGAACTTTGAATCTACTTTTTAAACCTAACCTTGTTTATGAGAATACCTTTATATGAATGTTTAGTCTTTAAAGAAAGGTATGTTAAGATTAAAATGTTTGTGAAATGTTGCTTTTTTTGAAAATTGTTTGTCATATATGAAAAATTCCATATTATGTTCTCTTACCCAATGTGTCCGTTTTATATGAGCAACATTTAATTAAGAAAGTTTTTTTTTATATATAATACCGGTTGAATTAAGTTTTAAAATGGTCTTATGGAATATGGTGATTTTCTTTTCATCTTTACACTCTTAAGGATGTTTTCAACATTTAGAGAGCTCTCTCTCTTTTCAATAAGAGATATTTATATTTTTATGTTGTGTTGTCTCTTGTGGGTTTGGGTGTTTGCCCTTTTGTTTGTTCATTAGTGAATGTTGTAAGTGCTTAATGCACTCCTTGCTTTTCGGCATATTTCATTATAAAAGTTATGATCTTCCCTAATGTTTATTGCGTACTTATTTCATTAGGAGTAGGTAAGAATCTATTAAGTCATGTTTTTTGATAAAACTAAGAGTTTTTTAATTTTTCCCTCAATAAATGTTTAATTTTTATTTATGCCATAGTACAATCTTATTTTATCATAAGGTTTTGTTAATGAATCTATTTTGTTGGGATTTCTTTCACTTTAATGGAGTTTTCCCCTTCGTTGGGAGTTTTATTTGTGTTTAAGCTCTCCTTAAGGAGCCTTTCGGTCCTTATAATCTTCTTGTGAGTATATACTCTTTTATGGAGATCTCATGATTGTTTATGAGTATCATTTTTAAGTTGCAATAGTAGATTTCATAAGTTTTTTTGAACTTCACTATCTTTATGAATGCCTATATTGGCCTAAGTTTGTTATTTTCGAACTTCACCAACTTCACCGCTTAATCTTTCATAATTAAGGCTTGTTTGTTCCAAATCGGTTCGTACACATGATGTTGCTTAATATTTCATGTTATGTTTGTTGCATAATAAGCCTTTTTGGTGTACAAGACTTCTTTTGAAGATTAAGCATAATTTGTGGTTATGCAAAATTGTTTTGATGGATTATATTGGACCTTTGATTCAATTTGTTAATCGGTCCTCTTTGTAAAAAAATTTTATTTTGAAAATGATTCCTTATGTGTTTATTGCCCTTTTGTGGCATTTATGTTTGTCCATCACATGTTATTTAATGCATCATTGTTTTGGCCTTATTATTGTTTTATTAGAGATGTTTGTTGAGGTGAGTTATGGGCACCTCGTGTTATATCATTTTAGATTGTCCAAATTGCCATATTATAGATGGTGGTTGAGGTGAGTTATGGGCACCTTGAGACTCTAGAATGATTTGGTATATGATCTCTAATTATGAGTGTGACACTCGTTGTTTTGTCTTTTTAGATTGTCCACCTACCATATTATAGATGGGGGTTGAGGTGAGTTATGGGCACCTTGGAACTCTAGAATGATTTGGTATATGAGTGTGTCACTAGTTTGTTCTTGTGCCATTGATATTATGGATGCTTCTAAGTAAATGTGATGGACATATGGTATTTGAAACCTTAAATGTTTTAAGGTACTTTTAAAATCAAGATGTTTTGGGATTATAGCCCAACCTTTTATTTGTTTATGAATCTTATGAGTGCATTTGCACATTTGTGATTTTGTATGTGGTGCTCGTTGTGCACATGTGTTCTTGTGATTTTGCACAAGTATTCTAAGTGTTCTTGGTGTGTGTATATTCACACATTTGTTCTCAAGAATTTTATTTTATCGATTATAGTATCTTGTTGAAGATATTGTTTACATGCATGTTATTGTTATGAGAATTCATTTTAAAAGGAGTATTGTTTTATTCGAGGTTTATTTTCATTACAAGTTTATTGTCTCAAAAGTCTTTTCCTTTTATGCCCATTATCTAAGTGTCATCATATGTAGACAAGAATTTTATTACACCTTCGTGTGTTTTTAGCCTTTTGTTGGCTTTTGCTCTCTTGGTCTAGTAGCTGAACACACTTGTCTTGAGTGTTTTTATATGTAGACAAGGCACGTTGATTCACACCATGGTGTGTGATTTTTAGCCTATGTTGGCGTTTGTGTCCTTGTTCTAGTCGCTTAAGATGTATTCCCATGGTTGGCTTATTTCACTCATTTCAAGTGCTATCATATGTAGACAAGAGATGTATTATGTTTAAGCCCATGGTTGGCTTATTACTCTTGTTCTAGTAGCTGAACATACTTGGTTTTAAGTGTATTTTTTACGTAGACAAGGGATACTTTTTAGTCCATGTTGGCATGTATTCTCTTGTTCTTGTCGTAGATGCACTTATTTCAAGTATTATTATATGTAGACAAGAGGTTCTTTTACACATCTTTGTGTGTGTCTTTGGCCTTTAATGGCTTTATATTCTTGATCTAGTAGCTTATACACTTGATTTATGGGTTTTGGAGGACTAATGAGGAAGATGTTTGTAATGGATAAACTATTGTTGAAATTTGCAAAATTTCATTCATGACTTGTGTTTTTCAAGCAAATCATATTTTTGATATGCATATCAAGTTGATTTCTTAGCATTTAATCTATATATTAAGTGCTTATTGTTTTTGCCACCCTTATATGCAAAATGTGTATTAAGTATGTCTTTCATAAATGATTTTAAAACCTTGTGAACTCTTGAGTTTATTTTGCCTAAAGTATACTTGGAGACTTTGTTTCTCTTGTTTGGCACTTCATTACATGTTTGAAGCATGATCATTAATGAGTTCTTTGAGTATTAATTCATTTCATGATAAGTATATGCATATGCTCTTTATGGCTTTTTTGGGCCCTTATTCAATAATGTTTATGTATATCATGCCTCTTCGTAGGCTTATTGTGGTGTCCCTTAGTGGACCATTTTGTTATTTCCCATTATGGGGTTATATTTGTCCAATGGTGGACCTTATGAATGCATTATGCATTCTTGCAATTTACTTTTACATATTTTTTGCTTCCGCTCATTTTGTTCTAACATGATGTATGATTTAGAAACTTTTGGTTTTCTAAATTTCTTCGGTTCATGCTGAAGTAACCATCTTATTATGCATAAATTTTTGCACCTTGTTAGGAATGTTCTTTTTTGAGTAAAGTGCAAAGATATTGTTTACTTGTTCTTTTGTTGTTTTTTCTCAGGATCCTGAAGATAAGAGGAAAAGAAGTACCTTGGATAGAAGGTGATCATCGATAAAGACATTGGAGGAAGACATTTACAATGGCATTCGTACTGAAGGCTCTTGAAGCTTTGAGATTCTCCTTCTTGCCGTCTTCAATCTTTTTGTTCCCCCACGCAAAGCTTGAGGGGGGGTGTTAAAATGTATCATTCAACATTTGTAATATATATATTTTATATATATAAAGCATAATACATATTCATATATGGTATATATGCATATGTATTATCTTAATTATATATATAAAATATATATTTTTCTATTTATAGGCATAGGGGTAGTTTAGACATTTCACTATTTTACGCATATTCTATTGGGAATATGTTTGTAATTTTCCTTTTAAATTTATTTTTTATTTTTTCCTTTTTCGTGGTTTGCGCAACCTTGGGTGGCTCCCCAAAGAGTCGTTGGGGAGCCCCCAACGGTCACAAATGTGACCGTTGGGGGCTCCCAACGACTCCTTTGGGAGCCCCCTAGGTGGCTCCTTTCTTGTGTTATAAATAGGGGTCTCCCCCTTTGTATTTCTTACTTCTTGAGGGAGCTTATGCTCCATTGTAATGGGGTTTTTACCCCTTGTCCATTATTTCTTCAATGATATGCAACTTATGACTTTATGTCATATTTTTCCCTTTTTATGGGTTTTATGGGTTAGCACATTATGTGCTTGTGTTGTTTCCCTTTAATGGGTATATTTGCACTTCACGTGCATAAGTATGGGTTCATTATTGAACCCAATGTATTCCAACTCACTTTCTAACACATATCTAGCTCAGGAACAACTGAACTTGACCAAAGTTGCTATCCCTCTCAATTTTTGACCTTAAATTATTCTTCCTACTTGTACTACTAGATTATTTATTTGAAGTCTGGTTTGCATTATATTTTGAATACTCTTGCTAAACCCACTTGAATTAGCTGATGACTAAAAATAATAGAAAGTTTAGCATTAGCTCTCCTAGAATTTCGGTTTTAGTGGTTTCCTTTCCCCCTCTTGTTAGGTTCGGCATGGATGGTACTCTCAAGATCATTTGTTGAATACTGCATAATGGGTTGGGACAGTCTTCCAAGGACACTTCTTATGTACTACACCAACTTCATCTCCTCCCCTGAGGGCTATTTTCAGACTCTGATTTGCCACTGCAATGAGTTCAAAAATACCACTGTCAACCATGAACTACCTTACATTACATGGGATACACCACCAAAACAGCACCCTCTTTATCTAGGTCTCAAGGACCACAGAAGACTAATATACAGTCATGCCCCATTTGCAAGAAAATTCATGGAAGATGATCCAGAGCTGAATAAGATCGATCATGAGATGCTTCATAGGCATACTGGGAAATTTGCCTATGGTGGATGGTGCAATACAGACGGTGAAAGGAACAATCCGTGATCAACTTTTGCCCGTGGAAATAGCACCACACTGAGACCAGGACCAGGGTCTAGAAGACTAAAAGCTTTACTCATAAAATTACTTTCAAGGAGGAATTTCCAACAGAGACAATGCATATGAAGGGGGAGTAAATATTCAAAAAAGAAAATTTATGGATGTACACGAGAAGAGCATTGACAAATTTCTTAATTTGTAGCTGCCTGCAAAATTTTATAAGGTCAATCCAGATTTTTGAAGATCTTTAGCCTCGGATTCTCCTATTGAATTTTTGTGATTTTGTGAATCCTTTTCTGTGGATCCCAGCTGCTGTAAATGCCAGTTGCTTCTGACATCGCTACTGGAGTTTACTGTGAAGTCCTCCATTGACTGTTTAAGAAGGATAACAAAGGCATTGTAATTTATAGAAGTTTGTATGTACCCTGAGATTGGGAACAAACAATAAAGAGCTACTGGCATCATTCTTAAATAAATCTCATATTTCATATGGTATTAACATTCCTGTTTGGCACATGATTTTTTACCGCTTTGTAGTGCAAAAAGATGACTTTCTATCAAATATATTTCTAGCTAATTGGAATGAAAAGCATTGAGATCCACAACTCCGTAAGTCAAACTTGGCTTGGTCAGCCTCATCAGATTAAAGTCATTTATTGTTAACTGAAGTTCTCCTTGCAGGATCCAAGGAGTTCTTCCAATTGCTAAAATCAAAGTTGGTTTGGTTGGCTCCGTCCCTTCACTAACTATTCCAGATCCTTTTGAATGCACCATGAAGAAGTAGATTTTCCTGATTCTTGACCTTGGTTCTCCATATTTCCCCACATCAAAACTTGGATGGAACCATACCTCAGCTATGCATACCTGTTTTCAAACCCCATATCCTCAACTCACATATACTCTTTCAAGTAAATTTCTGGTACCGTTTTTCTCATTAAACATGTCACCAACATTTTTGAACAAATCGGATTGAATTTGAATGTGAAGACTGAATGGTGGAATTCGGATACCAAAGGATCTTGAGTCCTTGAGCTTGACTTCACCCCCCACTAGCCATTAAAAGGGAAAAAGCAAGAAAAAAAAGAGAGAAGAGAAAATTTCACAAGCTTTTCACTAAAGAATTAAATAATCATTTGAATAACTTTTTAATAAAGGTTAGCCTCGAGACCTACAACTCATGTGCTTTCCGTGAACCACTCCAACGGTCACCTCAACAAATTCAGAAAACACTAATCTTCAACTTCAAATAGTCCCTTAGCCCGCCAACCAAACGGTCTCATTCCCCCCACCTGAATATTGTGACCCTTCAACTAATTCATTTTTCAAGCTAACTAATCAACTAACTAATCTTTAATTAAAACTAAATAATTAAATCCACTTGTAAACTGCCTGAGAGTCAAAGTATCTGGTCTAAGAGCGACGAAATGATGGGCACCAATGGCAAGTCGCCTCTGAACCTGGGGTGGTGGAGGAAGTACGCCTTGCCAGTGCTACCCCCTTGAACGACACGGTGTAGAAAACCGATAGTTGACCAACCCATTAATTGACTTTGAGCCTGCATTAATCCTCTTTGGATCTTTCTGTATCTTATCCAGATCTGTTTGAACCTTGCACAACGTTTTTGCATGGGCATTAAAGGTTTGAAACGGTCCACAACCATCCCTTATCCTTAGCCTG